>NC_080480.1:17790000-17822500 GCF_030265055.1 Doryrhamphus excisus | reverse complement strand
TCATAAAATTACAGCTATTTTTCAATTTTATTAATCAGTTTTATTTTTTTGCAATGATTTAAAGGATTTGTACATTTTCTTCTAGTATTTCCATATAAATTATTACTTTACTCAATTTCCAAAAATGTTATTATTATTATTATTATTATGTTAAAAATGTTATTTTGTCACTCTTGTCAAAAACGACCCGTTCATGCATGACAGACAACTTTAGACGCGTATTTTTAAAAATAACCACTTTTTGTCATTGATGAGAAGAGGGGGGGGGGGTCCCAAAGGGTGGAGCTAGACACGTGCTGCCCAATGATTGGCAGACAGAAAATGGGGATGTGATCCAACCAAACATGCTAAGTCCGGACAAACCCCCCTGGTAGTCGCTCACCAGCACCCCCTGAGGTGAATGAGGGCGCGACACGACGGAAGTGAAGTCTAGCTGCTTAGCGCCTTTCCGCTCTGTTGCGAAATGCCAACACAGAGCACATCTTACGTGGCGTCCGACGTGAGGGTGACCCGCACGTCAATCAAAGCGGCGACCTGGGTGTTAATCACCGCACCCGTGGGAGCGGGACATCAGAGGAGACGAGACGTACGGGACAGAGGTCAGCGCCGCCATCGGCTATTAGTGGCGAGGTCAAAGCGTTCATCTTCTTGGCTTTCTAGCAGATTGGCAGCCGTCTGATAGCCGTCTGTTGCAATAACGTGGCGGCGGATGAAGAGGTTAGCATCCAGCTGAAGGCGCTTGTTTGGGATAAGGAGGTTGCAACCAGTCCCGGTCGCCTTTGGATGAAGCTTAAAGCCCGTTCTGCCGTTTCCTTTGTCTGACGTGATGCTTTAAGGTCAACATCAGATATCGGACTTGCATGAGAGACACTTACAGCCTGACACGTCTCGTCTTCTAAACCCCGCACAGCCCCCGTCCATCTGGCAGCCCGTCTCAGTGCCCTGGGGGGGCGCCGTTGCGCTCCACAGTCCCTCAGGGCAAGATAGAACCTCTGACAGGGCACCTTGGAGTAGTGAAGCTGGAGAGGAGGCGGGATGGAGTTAGCGGTGGCCGTCATGGCCGTGATGGGGTCTCACTGAGAGGTCATGATGAAGGTCACAGCAGAAGCTTAGAAAGTGTGAGAATCGGATGATTTCCTCCAGCATCCTCAACACGGCCAAGCCCTGATGGTCCAGCCTGGTGAATAGGACACTCCAAGACTGTCGCACGGCGTTTAGTGGACTCGTTGCGTGTTTCATTTGTGTGTCACGCGTTGATTTGCTCTTTAATGAGCTCCTACGGCGTCACACTGCTTCTTGGCTCCAGTGCCCACCTGGCAAGGGGCCCCGTTTTTATCCACATTATTATCCAAATGAAGGGAAAACGACAAAATCATTTTCATGAACTGGGCTGGCGGCCGTCTGCCGAGATGAAGTCCATAAGTACAGGAAGGACTTCTACAAATCCCACAAATGATGCTTTACTTGCATCATAGGACAGGAAGTGTGCAAGGCTAAATTCTCCCCGTTTTGGACCATTTGGGTTCTAACGTGTCCCATATTGGAAAAAGTGACACCTGAGCTTCTCTGAGGTTTTTTTTTTTTTGTTGTTCACCTTTTCTGTGACCTTGAGATGGTAGCAGCGTGTCAAATATCAATCAAATAGTCCGTCCGCTCCTCCGTCTTTCTGGTGTCGCCGAGGATGAGGCTGACGGATGATGGCGAGCGTTGGCGTCAAACGTCAACAACCGCATCTTAACTTGGGGGTCACGCAGCAGGAGGACAGCGGGAGGACAGCAGGGGCCAAGTCTCAGGACAGGTTAATATTTAATCACCCCCTCCCCGCTCGTAACCCAAAACCCCAGGAACCCGTCTGGGACCAGCGGGGAGGCCACGGCTTTAACTTTGAAGATGACCGTAAGAGGATGAAGTGGGACAAAAACAGAAAAGATGAGATGACAAAAAGCTGGCGGAAGATGACAAAACGGCGCGGGAACGCTCTTCATGGCGGCGACGTGTTGATGGACGACGTGAGGGACGCACAATTTCATGTGTCGCACTCGCTGCAATGTCATATTACGGCCATACTACAAGTATCGTACATGTACAGTACCATACCTGTACATGCTATGATACAGCTATTAGTATAGTATAATACAGTACATGCATTCTACCTCTATCATACTACTACATATTATATTGGTATGATACATGTATGATATGATACGTGCATGATAATGTAGCCTTGCTGTAGCATACTTTTACATACAATGATACAGGTATGATACCTGTATGTCATACAGGTATGATGCATGTATCATACAGAACATATCATACCTGTATCACGCTAGTACGGTACATGTATCCTCCCAGTTGTGGTGTAAAGTGTGTATAAGGTGTGTATGAGTGTGTATAAGGTGTGTATAAGTGTGTATAAGGTGTGTATGAGTGTGTGTATAAGGTGTGTATATATAAGTGTGTATCAGGTGTGTATCAGTGTGTATAAAGTGTGTATAAAGTGTGTATAAAGTGTGTATAAAGTGTGTATAGGGTGTGTATAGGGTGTGTATAGGGTGTGTATAAGTGTGTATAAGTGTGTATAAGGTGTGTATAAGTTGTGTATAAGGTGTGTATATATAAGTGTGTATATATAAGTGTGTATATATAAGTGTGTATAAAGTGTGTATAAAGTGTGTATAAAGTGTGTATAAAGTGTGTATAAAGTGTGTATAAAGTGTGTATAAAGTGTGTATAAAGTGTGTATAAAGTGTGTATAAAGTGTGTATAGGGTGTGTATAAGGTGTGTATAAGTGTGTATAAGGTGTGTATAAAGTGTGTATGGTGTGTGGCGTCACCGGCGGCAGGAAGCGAGCCAGGGCAGGAGTAGCATGGATGTCCATCCTCTGGAGACGTCCTAGGAGCGTATCAACAACAAAGATGGACGTCTAGTTAGTTTTTTTTTTTTTTTACATTTGAACAGAAGAATAAAAAACAAGTAACTTGTATAAAACTCTTCCGCCCACTGAGCCTCGACCCCTGACCCCTACTACGACACTGAGACGGGAGAGCAATAAAAGTTGAAGTGAAAATACAGCACAGGACTGCGATCTATTAGTGGCAGACATGGTAACACATACGGGTATCTCACTTAGTTTTGAACTAATATATGGTATTGGATCTGGTGAGATGGTGGACCCAATGAAGTGGAGGGGAAACAAGGTTGAAAAAGTATGTCAGCACTTTGTCGAGAGGAAAAAGTGCTGACGCAGCATTCCAGCTGAATGTAGCGAGCGCTCATACGTGCACGTTGAGAGAGGTTGCGAGAGAGAGAGAGAGAGATGCGGGCATGCAGGGAAGTTTGAAACCTCCTCACATGGCTAATTTAAAGCAACCTTTTGGCCTTTGGAGCCACATCACAGCCTCCGCTTTTCACTTGGCTTGATAATTAGCTGCTGACACGCGTTCAAGGACGCCACCAAGGCACCGCACTGCGGCCCGGCGGGCGGGCGGGCGAGCGAGCGGCCGCTTGTGGACGCCACAAAAGCAGCGTGATGACATCACATCTTTCATGACATGCATTCTGATGTTCCTGATCTCTTCCCTCCCTTGGCTCACCTCCTCCTTTTCCTCCTCCTCCTCCTCCTCCTCCTCCCGTGCAGGAGCGGTGCGAGCGTCCAGCATCTTCCCCATCCTCAGCGTCATCCTGCTCTTCATGGGAGGCTTGTGTATCGCCGCCAGTGAGTTCTACAAGTCTCGACACAACATCATCCTCAGTGCAGGGATCTTCTTCGTGTCCGCAGGTGAGAAAAAAAAACACAGAAAAACACGTTAGGTCTGAGCCTTAAGTTGTGTCCACCGCCACGGTACTCTCACGCGTGATACACAGCGCTTGAAAGGAAACGCCACTCATTCATGCGATTGCTTCGCCCGTGAGCTGACGAACCATAGTCGGGGCGGCAGAGCCAACTCGCCCTGGCTGGCAGGGGGCGCCGGGGGCCGGGGGCCGGGGGCGTCCAAAGTGCAACCTGCTGCATATTCTAAAGACAGAAGAACAAAAACAGCAAAAATCATATGGAAGGAATCTAGTCAAATTAGAAGAAATATTTTGTAATTTAACAAGAAATGGTCATAATTTGAAAATAAATGTAAAAAAAGGCAAAAAATGCTGTAATTTTAAAGGAATAAATGACAAATATTAAGAGAAAAATTTTGTAATCTGAATTTTTTTAATATAATTTTTTTATGTTTGGTTATTTAATTTTTTTCATTTTACTGGAATCTAGTCAAAATATTAGAATAAATAATTTGTAATTTAACAAGAAATGGTCATAATTTGAAAATAAATGAAAAAAAGGCAAAAAATGCTGTAATTTTAGAGGAATAAATTACAAATATTAAGAGAAAAATTTTGTAATCTGAATTTTTTTAATATCATTTTTTTGTTTTGTTGTTTAATTTTTTCCATTTTACTGGAATCTAGTCAAAATATTAGAAGAAATAATTTGTAATTTAACAAGAAATGGTCATAATTTGAAAATAAATGTAAAAAAAGGCAAAAAATGCTGTAATTTTAGAGGAATAAATTACAAATATTAAGAGAAAAATTTTGTAATCTGGATTTTTTAAAATAATTTTTTTATGTTTTGGTATTTAATTTTTTTCCATTTTACTGGGATAAAATCTGAATATTATTATTTCATTATGTGTTTTTTTTAATTCAAATATTCTATTTAACAAGAATAAACTCCTAATATTAAAAGGAAAAAGGATGTCATTTTAGTAGCTGAAATATTAAAGACTGACCTCCTGACCTCTTGACCTCCTGTCGTCCTCCAGGCTTGAGCAACATCATCGGAATCATCGTGTACATATCAGCCAACGCGGGGGACCCCTCCAAGAGCGACTCCAAGAAGAACAGCTACTCGTACGGCTGGTCCTTCTACTTCGGCGCTCTGTCCTTCATCATGGCGGAGATGGTGGGCGTGCTGGCCGTGCACATGTTCATCGACCGCCACCGGCAGCTGCGGATGGGGGCGCGGGCGGCCGACTACCTCCAGGGCTCGGCCATCAGCAGGATCCCCAGCTACCGCTACCGCTACCGGCGCCGCTCGCGGTCCTCGTCTCGCTCCACGGACCCCTCGCACTCCCGCGACGCCTCGCCGGTGGGCCTGAAGGGCTTCGGCGCGCTGCCGTCCACCGAGATCTCCATGTACACGCTGCCCAGGGACACCCTCAAGTCCTCGGGCACGCCCACCTACAACTCGGAGCGGGACCACAACTTCCTGCAGGTCCACAACTGCATCCAGAAGGAGCTGAAGGACTCCAGCAACGCGGCCAACCGCCGCACCACGCCCGTATGAGGCCCGACCGCCCTTTGCCTCCATCTTTCTAGAACCGTCTTCTGTTTCTGCATGACTCTTCCACGTCCACGGGAGGGTGGGGGGGGGCCTTCATGACGTCATAGCCTTTTGCCGTTCAAGATAAACACCTGCTTTATTTTTGGGACTTTTGCATTGAAACTGTGAATTATTACAGCCTGAGCCCAAGCTGTACACTCTAGTATTAATATAAATATGAATATAAATATATATAAATGTATTACTTTTCTAAAGAAACCATCAATAATCAAGACGGAAGCAAAAAAAGAGTTCAAGTGCTGTTGTTGACAAAAGACTCTTTTAGTATCTGCTCCAGGAGACGCTTAGAATTCCGTATATCTATTCTTCTTTTTGCTTTTCTCCATAGAACCTTCTCCTCTTTTTCTCTCCGTCCCGCTTGGCTGTCTTTTCCACGCAGCTCCGAAAACTTGAGATGGGATTTGAGGCAAAAAACAAGAAAGCACGGAGCAGGAAAAGAGCAAAAGAGGAGGAGGCCAAACATGAGCGAGAAGTACCGGAGAGGCTACGTGACGCGCTACGTCAACAAGAACTGCATGCTAATTGAACGACTTCAGTTGTCATGTGTACTTCTTTTCCATGGTTATTTTCTTTTGATGATTTTTGGCTTTGTCGGCCAAACCAAACAAACCACAACACCGCTCCCCCCCCCATAACTAGAAGTTTGGTTGAGGAATTTCTAAATATATATGAATATATACAGTATGTATGTCTTTTATTTTGGAAAACAACTCACACAGCCTTAGCCGTTCATTTCTTCTTCTTTTCTTTTTGACGTCTTGTTCAAATGGAAAAAGAAATCTTTAAAAAGGTGCCAAAACCGAATGATCCTAAACGTGGATGCATCGAGTCCTGATGAATAAAATACAAACCCGAGCCAGGGGGGAAATAATCAACACTTTGTCTCCGATCTTGCTTTTTTTTCCGTGCTGAGGCTGTGCAGGCTTCAGGAACACAACGTCTACATTAGCATTTAGTTGGAATTATTTTTATTACTTTAAAAAATATGTTTTAAAAACTCATAGTAGTATCATAAACAAACCAAATAAAATAACATATTGACTTTTGTGACCAGTCCAGGGTGTACCCTGCCTCGCGCCCACAATCAGCTGGGATAGGCTCCAGCACCCCCGCGACCCTCGTGAGGATAAGCGGTACAAAACCGGATGGATGGATTAAATTTTTAAAATTACTTTTGGGGGGAAATGTTATATTATAGGAATTGAATCTTAATACTACAAGAAAGAAATGTACAGAAAGAAAGTTAAAAATATTACAACATTTTAAAAAAGCAGAAAGGGGAAAAAATATCAATATATCATCAATGTACATTCAATATAACAACAGAAAAAAAGTGTAAAATAAAAATGGAGCAATTTTACAAGAATAAAGTAGTTTTAGTAGCTAAGAGATGAAGTTGTAAAAGTATGAGAAACAACACAAATTCAAGTCCAAACATTATAGGAATAAAATCATAATAGTAGGAGAAGGAAATTGACAGATATTATAGAAATATATACATTTATATTGTAATTTAATTTAGCCTGTGTTTTCATTGAGACCAGTCAATCAAGATGGAGTCATATCGCCGTGCTTTTCTGTGCTACAATACAACTTGACGTCGATGCTAAACAACTTTACCTTAACATTGTACACACACAAGAACATTTCAAGAACCTACCTGGTGTGTGGACACCTGATCTCCTGTTCGTCATGTTGACATTTCCCGGAAAATGTGCCTTAATTTCATAGATGGCTTCAATACTTCACTAAGAGCTAGTATCTTCTCCTCTAAGCTAGCTGCGTTAGTATTAGCATCAGCAGCGTTCACGTGACTACAACGTGCTGTGGACGTCTCAGACTCATGACGCACACAAAGGTAGAATGGACAATTTGGACCAGCTAGGATTCGGTTCTCTTAAAAGAGTCGTTCAAAGGACTCGACTCGTTCGCCAGCGGCGCATCTCTCGTGAGCGCTCGCTTTCACTCGACTCGGCACTTCCCAGACAACAGCTTGTACGACACTCGTCTTTCTGGGACGGAAACACGAGTTTGCAATAAAAACACGCAACACCTTTCCACGCCACTGCTCTAAAAGCACGACTCTCACCGTGAGCTTGTCGAGACAAAAAGGCTTCATTCTACCGCTCTGGTGTGTGTGTGTGTGTGTGTGTGTGTGTGTGTGTGTGTGTGTGTGTGTGTTGCTGAGAGGACTCCATGTATATTTAACAGCCGATGTGTGTCTAAATGGCCAAAGTGCAGCCCTGGTGTCACCTTTTTTCGACATAAATGGAAAAAAGTTTACATTTTTATATACTATTTGTATATACTTTATTAGCTTGTTAGCATGCTATGATCCAGTGGGTCAGATTACTGCTTGAAATACATTTTTTAAATAAAGTTACATTCAATTTGGGTCCAGATGGAGCTTGAATAATATATGTATATATGAGTCTATATATTAGTCAGATATTGGTATATTTGACTTCAAAATGGCTATATAGTAGGTATGAATGGGCGTGTGAATGCATTCATGGTTGTCTATATGTGCTCGCCCGATGACAGCTGGGATAGGCTCCAGCATGCCCGCGAGGATAAGCGGTACAGAAAATGGATGCATGCCAACTAATAACACACTTGATAAAAATGAATTTACGGATTTCCCCGCCATTTTTCTGCATGCTAACTATTATTGGTTATTATTATTATTGCTTATAGGTTAAAAGTCGCAAAGAAAAAAAGTTGTTGGGGTGTCCAATGGTCCACAAACGAGGACAGAATATGTCGCCCTCGGAACCGAATCACCACATGGAACCCTCAAAGGAGACCCCTTCAATCACGAACCAAATAAGACTTTGCAATCAAAGGTCAGAGGTCATACGCCTGAGGACACCTAAAGGCCTCTTTGTAGCTTTAAGTGTCAAAAATGACAATTTGATTTGATTGTTTGTCACGTCCGGCTCGTCCTTGTCATGTGGGCGGGTCTCCAGCGTTTAGTGGACAGAGAGGTGCCGGGGTGGGCTTCCTGGTGGTGGTGGTGGTGGTGGGAGGTTGAGGGACACACTGTTCCCTCCTGGCTGTGAATATTAAACACACACACACACTCACACACACACACACATAGCGGAGGCGTTTGTGTCTCTGGCAGGCGGCGCGCTTACATAACGTCACATCAAATAGACTAATGACCTTTGTGTGACTTTAGCGGACAACATTGTGGAAAAAGCGGGAGGCAGCACCCATGGGTGCTCGCGAGGGAAGCGGCGACAACTTGGAGTCAGTCAGACCGTGAGTCGATGCTGATTTTTTGGACAGACGGCTGTTGATGTTGTGCAGGCTCAGGCCTTTGTGTGTGTGTGTGTGTGTGTGTGTGTGTGTGTGTGTGTGTGCAGCCTGTTGTTTGTGCTGACCAGAGAACAGTTGCTGACTGCGCTCACCCCAGGTTATTTTTGGGTCAGGCAGAGTTTAGCGGCAAAAGAAGAAGTCAGTGGAGCAAACGTAGCGTGAAGCGACACGCCGTGCTGATACAAAGATGGCGTTTGCTGGACAAAAAGGAGGACTATGAGCTCTCTGCCGTGTGCAGAAAAAAAAGGAATAAAGACCAGCACACCAAAGTGCTCTGGGATGCTAATGGGGAGCTCTACTCCGCCCTCTGCTGGACGCTGCGGGAGAAGGCGCCAGGTTGGTAGGGTGGGTGGGTTGGGGGGGGCAGCTCACAGGGAACGGCGTGTCCATGCACGGGCCTGGAATACTGATGCCACAGTGCAGGGGTGCAATAGCTGCAGTGGCAGGACAAACACCACCACGCTGCTAGCATCCCGATGCTCCTCCAGTCTACGGCAACGTCTCCGTCCGTGTGGTCATTGTACTCTACAGTACTACAATGATTGGTCATGGGGGGGCTGTACAACATTGTACTGCAATATTTCAAGTTGAATGCTTATAGGACGGGAGTATACTGCATTTGATGTACTTATGTAAGGATGGGTGTGGCCTATACTATGGTGACCAAAGTGCGGCCCGCGGGCCATTTGGGCCACTACTTATTTGAAAAATAAAATATAACAACAAAAGAGAATAAAGAATAAAGACAAATAAAGTCAAAATATTAAGAAAAAAGTTGTAATCCAAGAGGAAAATTTTTAAATTAATTTGACAGGAAAAACAAGGAAAAATCACATTTAAAAGCATAAAGTTTAAATATAAAATACATTTTGTATGTAATATTATGAAAAACAAGTTGTCATTTTTGACAAATTAGGTTGTAATTTATAGGAATATATGTAAAATATAGGAATACTGTCATAATTACATTTGGAAGAAGTAGAAATAGTGGGAAAATTAAAAAAAAAAAAGACCCTGCAGAAAGTAAAAGAGAGAAAAAAGAGATTTTACAGAAATGAAGTCAAAATATGAAGAGAAAAAAAGTCATAGAAAAAAGAAAGAAAAAAACAGTTGTTTTAAGTCGTAATGAGAAACATAAAATAAAGCTGGGATTTTTGGAAATATATAGTTGGATGAAAGTCAAAATATAATAATATATTATATCAAGTCGTAATACAAGAAGAAAATGTACAAAGATTTTAGAAAGTTCAAATATTTTTGGGGAAGAGAGTTTCTTTTTCTTGAAATAAATGTATCTTCTCAGCAAATGATGCTTTATAAAATTATGTTCCCATATTTAGATACAGTAGACAATATGATGACAGGAAGATCATACTATCTACTAGCAGCCACTTTGGTGGTGCTGGGGGGGGGGGGGGGGGGGGGGGGGGCTGTCCATGCTGCATGGAAGGGACCTCAGAGGACGTCTCCAAAAGTGTCCAACAAGGAAGTTGGAAGTGCTGCTTAGGAGTCCCCTCTGTCAGGTTAATAACGGCAGCGCGTGGAAATATCCTGAGAAAAGCTTCTTTTGTGCACACGGGGCTGAATATTGTGCACACGTCTCAGGTAAAGGACATTCTGCACCTGCGAGGCTTTTCTTCACCTGCTGAGTGGAGGATTTACATTTGATGGGAGCTTCCTGGACTCTTGACATCAGCTCAAGGACATTCAAAACATGACATTAGCTAAACAATCTTGCAAAGTCACTTTAGCTGCTGATACAGCTCGTTTCAAGGGGACCCATTACGCTTTTCCCACTTTCCTGACTTATAGGTGTTGTATTGTGTTAAACATTGTCCAAAGTTTCAGTTTGCATATTTTGGAAGCGAGGCCTAAACGCTCAGTTTCAGATTTTTCCTTTTAACACGGACTCAGACGTCAGTCTTGTGAGAATTTACCAGCTCCATCCTGCCTTATATAGGAGTGCCTGGTACCAGAGTGGGACCAATCTGCAATGGGTGTGCCTGGAGGCGGGGCCGTGGGTGGAATGAATTACCCAAGTTTTGGCAATCTAAGGAAATCCAGCTGTATCATGTATAGCGGCTCTACTGGAGCCCACAACTCAATACAAAAAGGGCCCTTTAAATTATATTTTATATATTTGTACAGAGTTTTAGTAACATTCCACTAATGGAGCATACATCATAGACTCCGTATGAGATACTGGAACACTAATTTAGGACGCATCAGAGACTGAAATGTTTTTGTATTTTTATTTGACTCTGCATAAAAGGACAGTTTGCAGACTTTAGGCAGTCTCCTCCTTGGAAAGGCGGTCCTTCTTGAGCGGTCCCTGTGGACAAACGGAAATAACGGATTAGTTTAAAAAGGTAGTTAGTGGCTAGATGTTTCCAGAGAGTGAACAGGGAGTCGGCACAAAAGGGGTACCGCTCCCCTGCCTCACTGGAGCTTCCTCTCGCACTGGAATGGAACCAGAGTTCACACTGAACACTGAACCAGGTTACGAACAGTGCGGCTATGATGCAACTCTTGGAAGCACACAAAAAAAAACAAATTCCTACCATGAACGCCTTCTTCTCCTCCACAGTCTGGAAGCGGCCGTGACCAAACTTGGAGGTGGTGTCGATGAACTTGAGGTCGATCTTCTCCAAGGCACGACGGCTTGTCTGCACCAGCAAGGACTAGAAAGCAAACGGTAAATATTAATTTGGACAGGACAGAATGAAATATTTAAAAAGTGTTGGCCTCACCTTACGCAGAGTCAGAACCCTCTTCTTGGTTCCTACCACACATCCCTTCACCATGACAAAGTCATTGGTAACTTCTCCATAGTGGACAAATCCACCCTATTGGGCACATTACAACATGTCAGACATGTATATTTGGGATATACCAATTTTTTTTAAAAAGCCATCACTACTGACCAGAGGGTTGATGCTCTTGTTTGACAGATCGTACTCTGTAGAAGCATTGTTCTTCACCAGCTTGCCATCCTTCTGGTGGTAGCCCTGACCGATCTTGTAAATCTTCACGAAACAAAAAAAAAGCCATCACGCCACTATTGCCAGCACGTTTGAAACCATTTGTGTCGGATAAAACCATACCTTCTTGTTGATCTCCGTGCGGTGGTGGTATCCCTTCTGGCCAGCGCGGGCCACAGAGAAGGCCACACGGGCGGGATGCCAGGCACCGATGCAGGCCACCTTACGCAGACCACGATGGGTCTTGCGAGGAAGCTTCTTGGTGTGCCAACGGCTGGTCACGCCTGGCATGAGACACTTAGGTTACATAAACGGGAGCATTAACAGTCGGACGCTTATTTACTGGATGTGCCGCCACCAACCAGTACAATTATTTATTTACCCTTTAAAAACCGACTTTCACAGGATTGGTGCAGCAATGAAGGAAGTTACCTTTGTAGCCGTGTCCCTTTGTGACCCCGATGACGTCAATCATCTCATCCTGGGTGAAGACAGTGTTGATGGGCACTGCCTGCTCCAGCTTCTCACGGGCCCAGTCCACTTTGTCGGCGATGGAGCCGCCGTTGAGCTGCACCTCCATCACGTGGGACTTCTTCTGCTTCAGAGGCAGCAGACGCATCTGCAAACACGGCAAGACGTTAGCATGGACGACAGCGGGAGGGGCATGCGGCTGGTGCGGCATGGCAGGGCAGTCTCAGAAGGAAGGCAGCGTGGAAGGTATTCCTCATCGGTATCAGGCGCCATGCCTGACGCAGAGTTCCATGGTCTCGTCACAGACGACAAAGCAGGTAGTGGCGGCTACGACCGTGGGCTGCTAACTCACCTGTGTGTGAGCAATGATGCGGATGACCTCGCAGTACTTCTTCATGGAAGCAAAGTCCTTCTCCAGCTGCTTCTTGCCTTCCTCATCCTGCCACTTCTTGCTGTACTTTGTGAAGGCCTTCTTCTTGGACTTGTACCTGAGTGCGTGCGGCGCCGCCGGGAAGAGAGCACAAAAGGGTTGGCGACGGGCCCTTCATGACCTCAACAGGTCAGAGGAAGAACACAGCGCCCAGCTGATCGCCCTCACAATGAGGCGCACCAGCCAATGAGGATTTCGGCTCATGGCGCAGCTTCTAAGCAGAACTTTCCACTGGCCAGAGGAGCCCGGAGCTCATCAGGGCAGAAGGCGCCCGAGCGGAGCTGCCACAAAGGCCACCGTTCTGTTAGACTCAGCGAGAACATCTCCACTGGCCCCCTAACGTCTGCTTCATGCACCTTTGTGTCGTAGCAACTCACCAGTTCTTGTAGAATCGGCGCTTGCACTCGTCGCTCATGTGCTCGGCAAAGACGGTCTTGAAGGAGCGCAGACCACGGGGGGTGTTAACGTAGCCCGTAACTCCCACCACAATCATGGGAGGAGTCTCCACGATGGTCACAGCCTCAACTACTTCCTTCTTGTTCACCTCTGCAAGAGGATGAGCCCTGCTTAGCTTTCAGTCAATAAAACGTGCATGATAAGCAGTCCTAGATGCTAATTGCACGCTCAGGACTCGACATTCAGCAAGGGGGTATAAACCCATTCTGTCCGCCCGTCGAGGGTCTCATCACAGACAGAACCACAACTATTAATGTGATAAAGTAACCAAAAAAGGCAAACTCACTTGATCCAGGTCTGTCCACCTCACGGACAATGTGAGTCATACCAGCCTTGTAGCCCAGGAAGGCGGTCAGATGAACCGGCTTGCTTGGGTCATCCTTGGGGAAGCTCTTGACCTTACCCCGGTGGCGACTACTTCTCTTGCGGGGCAAGAAGCCCAAAGAGCCGTGGCGAGGAGCCGAGAACTTGCGGTGGGACTGTAAAGGAGGTGATAATATTAAAACCTTGTTTAATGGGCTTAGTTTTGATCGGTGACTACAAGCTAACCTAACGCGAGGGTCGGCCTTAGCCGCTGCCAAGCTAGCATTTACCCACGATGTTAGCATGCTAGCATACGTCAGTATAAAATCAAACGGCGATTTCAGTCAAAACTTGTAGGTATGGAAGCGTTTTCCCACCAAATCATTGTTCATTTCTTCATAAGGAACAGGCTTAAAGTAAATGTATAACTTGCATAAAGCCATTTTAGTCCACGAGCTTACACGTTGTACAAAATACTACTAAAAATGTAAAATCTTTCACAAAATAGTACTAAAACCCCCACCGAGTAACATATAATAGTTGTAAACCGGCAGGAGGCATTTAAGGCATGAGATGTTCGCGATATTCGATGGATTGTCTTTCTTTGGTGCCCAGGACTTTCTGACTCACCATTTTGTCTCCAGTCCGAATGAAAGAGGTCTCGCTATCCGTGCACTACATTTAAATAGGCAACTATATCTCGCGAGACTCAACGGGACCTCTGCTTCTTCTATTTAATGCCTGAGGTGTATTTAACAAACAATGGCCACTAAGTGTCGCTGTTTAGCTTCATAACCACACTGGTGCTGTTCAGTGCATTAAAAAAATACTCGTAATGTAGAGTAGTTTCTCAACACAGGCGCTAGTCAAGGCTATAAAAATACTGTATGTATCAGTAAGGTACAGTATTTATAAAGTTGTGATCCTGTACATCTGTATTCGCATGTATGTGCATACCTTTTACAAATAGGACAATCTGTTTTGTTGACTAATACAATTTAATTGGAAATAAAAAAGAAAAGTATTTCATGACAGTGATGTACTATTTCTTATCTAATTTCCCATCCGTTACCAGACTGAAAAATGATTTTTCTGAAGCTCTGAGGATGTTTTAGAAAAATGCCCTCTGATAATATTGTCATTCATTTTGTTTCAGTCACAGGAGAGGTTGAATATGGCTTTGTTTCAGACACATCATGAAAACATGCATACATTCCACAGACACCTGACGTTGCTCCATAAAAACAAAAACACAAACAAGGTCATTAATCTACCCAGTAGACAAAAGTCCAAAAATATTTAGCAGACTTAAGAAGAACCAGGTGGTGCCATGTTGGTCTTCAGACCATGAAACATGCTTGTGTGCTCAGTCAGGCTTTCATCATGGACTTCCCATGAGGCATTGCGTCAGTCCAAGCCTGACTGAACGTTAATGAAAGCAATTTCCGGATGCTGGAGTTGAACATTTAGAGTACATCAATGACATCCTGATCAGCGGAATGCAGTCCGTAGGCCTCCCCGCTGTGAACCTGGACCAGGACGCATGTACTAAAAAACACAAAGTCTGTGTTCTCAGTTTGATCAGTTCAGTCCAGCGTTTCGTCTTCCGATCCACAAAATGCTGCAGCAGAGATTCCCGGCCTTCCTTTATGACACCACGCATTCCCGATCGTAGTTGATTTTCTGGAAAAAGGCCTTTCCGAACTCGTAGGTGCTGATCATGACGGCACAGGCGGGCGCCACTTTGATCACCCTGGGCATGAAACCTGCCAGCGGACATTTTGAGCTCATGAAGAAGAAGATGCATTTGAATGAGGCGTTGATGCGTACCTGCAAAGAGACCCCTGTAGCCCACTTCTCTCCAGATTTCCTTCATGATGGTCCACGTGGATGAGGTCTTTTTGAACGGCACTAGAGGGAACAACAAGGACAATTCCAATGTTTTGATATCAACTCAAAAATTCCCAGTGCACGTGAACGTACCGCCCAGTGCGTCCATCTCTCCAAGCTGGATCTGCCTGCGAGTCTTCACCACGTCGAACGGCAGAGTCAAGATGGCGGCGACCTGGATGGCGGTCATTATGATTGAGGAGGCAGTGTGGATGTGAAAAGTAAAGCGTGTATGTGTGGAATGCTCACGGCTCCGGATGCGGCTCCAGCAGTGAAGCTGATGGAGAAGTTTGCTTGAGATGTTTGGGATCGTTCACACAGGGCAGCTTTCACCAGTTCGTAGTTGAACCAGTAAATTGCTACACGCAGAAAACCAGCAACATAAACACATTGTGTTTTTTTTTTTATGTAATTATGTGCTTGCTCTCACCGGAAAAGGGGACGTCTCGGAGCACGGTGGGACCCCAGCCCCGCCACAGCGAGAGCAGGCCGTCCTGGGCCACGGCGCTGCGTATGCACACCCGCAGCTCACCGTAGGTGAGGCGGCGAGACTGCATCTTGGTCCTGATCAGCTCCAGGGGGCTGATGACCGTCACAGCCCCCACTGACACACACAAGAATACAAGACCAATATTAGCCGGGGAAGGTGGTTGATGCTTTAATCAGTGGCGTCCATGTGGGGGCCATTTGGGGCCCGTGGTGCATTCTAAAAATACAATTAAAATAGCAATAAAAAAAAAACAGCAAAAAATGGAAACCTCTGCAGTAATTTTGCAAGAATGAAGTCAAAATATTCATATTAACTCATCCAGACAGAAAAGTTGTAATTTTAGTAGAATTATTAATATTCCAAAAATGTAAATAAATTACATTTTTAGTAGCACTAGGTTGAAATATTCTAATATTACAACAATAAAGGGTAAATATAATGGGACTCATTTCATAATTCAAAGAAGAAAACATATAAACAAGTTGAAATAAAATATAATAATAATATAATTAATTAGTAGTCATATTCTAGCAAGAAAAAAGTAGCCCTTTTATGACTTATGAGGGAAAAACATTTCATTTAAGTAGCATAGAGTTGACTTATTACAAACAAAATGTTATTTTTTATTATGGCAAAAAACAGAACAATATATAGTTGGAATTTTTGGAATATTAAGTTGAGTAAAAGTATGAAATATGACAATAAAGTCACAATGTTATGAAAAGAAAACGTACAAAAAGATTTCCATTCTAATTTCAGGATTTTTAAGGGCTCCATCTCGTTTGTAAAAATTTAAAAAAGACAAAAAAGCGACAGAAGTAGTTTGTACTTCTATGTCCTGTACATATGTATATGCAGTACATACAATCATGTGTACTTCTGTACATACATTTACTTTTCGTGTTTTTTTTTTACTCACTTTTTGCAAATGTGTCATGACCAATTATGCAAATTCCACAATTGCGTGATTAAAAATGAGCACGCAGGCTGTAAACGCATCACGATGATTATTTGATGTGTTTTTGCAGACTTACACCTAGCGAGACCCCCTGCAATGAGAGGGATGTGGTTGCCATGGAAACCCAGGCCATATCTCAGGAAGTCACGCAGCTGGTCGTAGCAGGTGAAGTAGATGACTGTGGCGGGCACGGCCATGACGCTACAAACACACACACACACAGTTTTTAAACCGTTGTTGGCGGTGACTGTTGTATTGTATGTTGGGAATGTCATTTTGTTATGCTTGTTATGTCTTTTTGTTATGTGTGGTGTGGTACTGACAGTGTGGGCGGGAGTCCACTCCACAACGACCTCAGTCCTTCATGGCGGGAGATTTTCACAAACGCATCCTGCAAACGGCACAAACAACAAACAAACGGGTGACGCGTGGCGTCTTTCTTTTTTCTCACGGAACACAAACATATCATGACAAGACCAGAACTGACCAGCGTGCCGCTGAAATGCGTGGGTGCTTTGTACCAGCTGCTGCAACTGCTTCCATTCTGGCACACGTAGACGTGCTCCATCAGCCCGTTACAGTACAGGAAACACCTCCCTGGCACACACACACACACACACACACACACACACACACACACACACGCGTTACAACATAGGCAGGGCAAAAGTTTGACTTCAGACTTTGCAGAATGGCTGATAAAAATAGCCTCATTGTGTCAATTATTAGTAAAATGCAACGCTTTCACATGCTAATCAACAGAGCGGGGGAAGGGTGGACATTGAAGTGAAGGAAGACAATTCTGAGTGATGAAAGTCCAAATAGAATGAGTGTGAAGCTGCACAATACAACAATAAACAATGCAGACAAAGTAGTTTTACTACAGTAAAACCTGTTAGTATTATAGTATTGTGGGTTATGATGAGGACTATTGGCTTTCTCCAAAAATATGACTTTATTAAATTATTATTTTTATGGTCAAATATATGTACTCCCATTCTATTATTTTACTTTTTTAATTTAATTTTTTGTTCTCCCCGTGCATGCGTGGGTTTACTCCGGGTACTCCGGTTTCCTCCCACATTCCAAAAACATGCTAGGTTAATTAGCCACTCCAAATTGTCCATAGGTATGAATGTGAGTGTGAATGGTTGTTTGTCTATATGTGCCCTGTGATTGGCTGGCCACCAGTCTAGGGTGTACCCCGCCTTACGCCCGAAGACAGCTGGGATAGGCTCCAGCACCCCCCGCGACCCTTGTGAGGAAAAGCGGTAGAAAATGAATGAATGAATTTAATTTTTTGTATTTCCTTACTACAATAAAATATATTGAAAAGATATTAATGAATACATACATTAATAATACAAGCTACACTTGTATTATATATTTAAGAATTTGTTATATTATGTTATTACCATGTATTATGAGTGAATATATGCACAGCTGTGTACCTGTACTACTATTATTTTTAATTGTTTATTATTGATTTTATTATTTTTATGTTACTATTATAGAAAATAATGCCGCACGGTGAAAGAGTGGTTTGCATGTAGGCCACACAGTCGGGAGATGGGGAAGACCCGGGTTGGATTCTCCGCTCGGCATCTCTGTGTGAAGTTTGCATGTATTGGGGCAACTTTACAAATGCTATGTTAGACCCATACTATTATTTTTAATCTATATTATTTATAAAAAAAAATATGTATTCAAAAAATGAATTCTTCCGTGTGGCGTAGCTGAGTGGCGGCGTCCGTGAGTGGGATACTCACACTTGGAGGAGCGAGTGACAGCAGCAGCCCAGGGAGCGGCTTCACTAGTTAGAGCTTTGGAAAGAAAGCAGAGGCACGGCGGAGGTGAAGGTGGAGCAAAAAGAGAAGAGGTGCGGTCAAAGAAGCCCGTTAAAAAGCCACCGAAAGCCACAAGACGACGACCGAGAAGAAGAGGCGCTACCTTGACGGAGGGGGCTCTGCTGAGCCTGCAGCCTGATCTTCACCACATCCAGGGGAGTGACTGCAAACAATCACATGACCGAATGTCAACACAGCAGCGTCATCATCATCTCCCTCAAACCGTCTTTTGTCTCCGCTCTCACCAAACACAGACGTGAGGAGGGCGCCAGTGCCGGAGGCCAGCATCTGCTGCAATGGTGAGATGGCGGCCGATGCGCCACCAGCAGCCCGCTCCGCCATCATGCCCACCTGTTGGCCCAAAAAAAAAAAGAGACACAGCACCGAGGCGTTCACTGACCCTTGTCAAGCACAGGTTGCTGCACACCTACATGTCGTTAAGTAAAAACCATCAGGCGTCCTAATAGCTAGGCATGTTATTGTAACATAATGGAGTCAGTGAGTTAGCAGAGGTGGGTGGAGCCGTTGATTGGGTTTGTGGTGATAGCTTATCAATGACGTCCATGAGACCCACCTCGTCAAGCAGCCACACAGAGCTTCATCAGTCCTGAAAGCATCATCGTGTCTTTGTGTATTTTTTTTGATACACGGTATATTATTCTATTATTCTTCACCGGAAAGTCAAGGTGAAGAATGTCTGATCAAGCAAAGGAGCGGGTCACCTTCAGCTATTATGACACATCACAATGTATCGCGTCAATTCACATTAAACTCAAATATACAGTCGCGTCACCTGCAAGAAAAATCAACGGAACATTGGACAGGACATGTTAGTGTTTAACTGCAAATTGCACAGAACGAGTGTGTCGATTTTTGCTAGAATCGTGTACATAATGCACACACTGTCCTTTTCCCCTTCTCATCAGCGTGGTTAGCTACTTTCACTGATAAAACACGACATACACAAACGTATCAAATTGGCACTTACATAGGTGTTTTGATTATTATGTTTACGTTTGAGTCACTAATAAAATGAGATCAACACAAATCAACATTTTTACACGTACCAAATATTCCTAATAGCTAGCTAGCATCTAAGCTAACGTTAGCCAGCTAGCATATGCACCGTTTACTCACCATTACTGTAGCTGTAGCCTTACGCCTCGTTGCAAAATAGCTTCAGCCATTATATGAATGTATTGTTTACAGCGCTCCGCACCGCTACTGCCAAATCCGTTCGTACATTGCGGTTTGACCCACAAACATATTGTGGACTTGGCTTTCATCAGAAGCAGTGAAAAGTCACACGCGTTGTGAAGATCATCGTAACATACAACACTGTGGCAGCTGTCACTGTGTTAAGTCAGCAGACAAGGCCCATCCGTATGCTATACATATCTGCGCTAAAATGTCACCACTCCGCATGTTTTTTTCTGTCTCTGTGCCGCCCCCTAACGACGAGGATTAGGATGGCACATTGCGGCTGCTGCATGTAAACAAGTCGGCCAAAAGGTGATTTATAGAAAGACAAAAGCATACCTTTCAACTCTTCTGTTTCCCCCAAGAGACTACCGTATTCCCCCCTTCTTTTCCAGTGCCCTCATGTTTCGATACTTCTCTTATTTTTACTTTCATGACAGAAAATCATCTGCTGTACTGCCGTAGCAGCACAGCTTCCGGTCTGCTCGACAACACTCGTGGAACATCGTAGCAAAACATCCGGTGGCCGGAAAAGTCAGGTCTTCAAAATAAAGGCATGCCAGTATAATGTCACAGCAGGCAGTCGGGTATTATTCGTTTTTTTATCCACCAAACGTTAGCAATTTGCCAATAGTCAAAAAATGGTATGCTAATGATTTCCAGTAGTTTACATGTAAAAACAGAAGTGACATTAATATGGGCATGGCCACCTCCCATTCTGCCTTTCTGGTTTCTACTGTAGATGGGCGTGTCCAAGACAACACTTGCAACATTTGCAACACTGTCCTCAGGAAAGGTTCAAATCCTTGTCAAGGTAAGACACGCACAAACCTGCTGGTGTTTCTTTTCATTATCGTTAGTATTATTACGAATCTTTAGGATTTTATTGCATTAAATTCTGTCCTAATTGTAACTTTTGCCTCTAACCAAGTGAAACTGAAAGTCAACCTAGTATGACTAAACGTTTTAGCAAAAAACAGGAATTTGACTGAATATGACAAACAATATGCATTCCAATAATTTCATTGCAATTTAGAGAAAATCTCCATGACCCCTCAGCTTATTTATTTGCTCATCCAAATGCAAACATGTGATTTTACCTCCTTTCCGCCGATTCAGATGCAGAGACTGTCTGTGTTCTGCTGGACTGTGCTGGTCCTGGTCCATGCCCACGAGGGTAAAGAAGGTCACCTTTGGTCACCTGCTTGCTTTTTATGGAATTCTAGCCATCATCCACAATCCTAATGTGACACATGAATACATGTGTTTCTTTATTTGGTGTTATAAAGATACACAAACAGATAAAGAGGCAGCTAAGAATCTATTCTGCCCATAAAAAAACAAAGAATGCTCAGTTTCCATCATGTGACCTCCATTCTATCCAAGCTCCAGCGACATCGAAACTCCGTTACTGGTATAGTGACACATCGCCACACCAGCTAGCTACTAGCCGGCTAGCGACTAGCATTAGTAGCTGCCGCGTTTATCTGTTTTTATATCTTTAGAACACACGGAAAAGACAAGGATGTGTGTTCACGTCTCACATAAGGATTGTGGAAGTTGGGCAAAATTCCAAACTAAAGTGCAATTTTCCTTAATCTTAATTTTTGCGGACATTTTGGATTGAAGCAGAAGCCTCCCCGGCAGTGATCGTATGCCCTGGCGGAGCCACCGAGTGTCCCAATGCTTCCACTTGCTGTGAGAATCCAGAGGGCAAGTGGGCATGCTGCCCCGCGCCAAGGGTATACTCTTTTCTTTGGGATGCTGATTTAGCTTCAAACGGGAAAACACCCGGAATGCTGACTGTGATGTCCAAGCCGCTTTTATGACTAACCCGGCCCCCCTACCCTTAAACAATGACGTTCCCCCTCTGAACGCCGACAGGCTGTGTGCTGCGAAGACAAGCGCCACTGTTGCCCCGAAGACACCTGGTGTGACGTTCCACACTCCAGATGCATCTCCCGGTCTTCCGGGGAAGACATGCCCATGTGGGAAAAGCTGCCTGCCAGGAGGAGGGCCAACTGGGAGAACCAGAGAGGTCGGAGCCTAAATATCTTCCCCATTCACGCAAACGATTATGCAATGCTGGAGAAGTGGTTGATGACGCTAGGCTAGATTGAAGCAACGCACTTCCCTTCTTTGGTAAAGGAAGTGTCTGGATCACATGACACGGCCTGAAAGCGCGCTGACCAATGAATGGCGAGTGAGAAACAAGCGATGGCGTTCAATAGCGTTGCCTTCTTTTCAATCAGGATACACATTCAAAGGTCACATGTCGCCAATCAGGTCTGGCAAGTTAGATTGTGGCGTACCTTTAGGCTCCATACTTGATAGCATCTTTCCTATAGGCAAGTGTAGGATAGGCTCCTACTCTACATACTTAGTAGCATCTTTCTTACAGTCAAGTGTAGGATAGGCTCCTACTGTACATACTTAATAGCATTTTTCCTGCAAGCAACTGTAGGATAGGCTCTAGCATATTTAGTAGCATGTTTCCTACAGGCAAGTGTAGAATAGGCTTTAGCATACTTAGTAGCATCTTCCTGACAGTCAAGTGTGGGATAGGCTCCAGCATACTTGATAGCATCTCTCCTACAAGCAAGTGTAGTATAGGCTCCTACTGTACATAATTAGTAGTATCTTTCCTACAGGCAATTGTAGGATAGGCTCCTACTGTACATACTTAGTAGCATCTTTCCTACAGGCAAGTGTAGGATAGTCTCCTACTCTACATACATAGTAATATATTTCCTTCAGTCAAGTGTAGGATAGGCTCCAGCACAGTAAGTAGCATCTTTCCTACAGTCTAGTGTAGGATAGGCTCCTACTCTACATACTTAGTAGCGTCTTTCCTTCAAGCGAGTGTAGGATAGGCTCCTACTGTACATACTTAATAGCATCTTTCCTACAAGCAAGTGTAGGATAGGCTCCAGCATACTTAGTAGCATCTTTCCTACAAGCAAGTGTAGAATAGGCTCCAGCATATTTAGTAGCATCTTTCCTACAGTCAAGTGTAGGATAGGCTCCAGCATACTTAGTAGCATCTTTCTGACAGTCAAGTGTGGGATAGGCTCCAGCATACTTGATAGCATCTCTCCTACAAGCAAGTGTAGGATAGGCTCCTACTGTACATACTTAGTAGTATCTTTCCTACAGGCAAGTGTAGGATAGGCTCCAGCATATTTAGTAGCATCTTCCCTACAGTCAAGTGTAGGATAGGCTCTGACTGTACATACTTAGTAGCATCTTTCCTACAAGCAAGTGTAGGATAGGCTCCAGCATACTCTTTCCTACAAGCAAGTGTAGGATAGGCTCCTACTGTACATACTTAGGAGCATCTTTCCTACAAGCAAGTGTAGGATTGGCTCCAGCATATTTAGTAGCATATTTCCTACAGTCAAGTGTAGGATAGGCTCCAGCATACTTAGTAGCATCTTTCCTACAAGCAAGTGTAGGATAGGCTCCTACTGTACATACTTAGTAGCATCTTTCCTACAAGCAAGTGTAGGATAGGCTCCTACTGTACATACTTAGTAGCGTCTTTCCAACAAGCAAGTGTAGGATAGGCTCCAGCATACCTAGTAACATCTTTCCTACAAGCAAGTGTAGGATAGGCTCCTACTGTACATACTTAGTAGCATCTTTCCTACAAGCAAGTGTAGGATAGGCTCCAGCATACTCTTTCCTACAAGCAAGTGTAGGATAGGCTCCTACTGTACATACTTAGTAGCATCTTTCCTACAGTCAAGTGTAGGATAGGCTCCTACTGTACATACTTAGTAGCATCTTTCCTACAAGCAAGTGTAGGATAGGCTCCAGCATATTTAGTAGCATCTTCCCTACAGGCAAGTGTAGGATAGGCTCTGACTGTACATACTTAATAGCATCTTTCCTATAAGCAAGTGTAGGATAGGCTCCAGCATACTTAGTAGCATCTTTCCTACAAGCAAGTGTAGGATAGGCTTCAGCATATTTAGTAGCATCTTTCCTACAAGCAAGTGTAGGATAGGCTCCAGCATATTTAGTAGCATCTTTCCTACAGTCAAGTGTAGGATAGGCTCCTACTGTACATACTTAGTAGCATCTTTCCTACAAGCAAGTGTAGGATAGGCTCCAGCATATTTAGTAGCATCTTCCCTACAGTCAAGTGTAGGATAGGCTCTGACTGTACATACTTAATAGCATCTTTCCTACAAGCAAGTGTAGGATAGGCTCCTACTGTACATACTTAATAGCATCTTTCCTACAGACAAGTGTAGGATAGGCTCCAGCATGCATACTACCATCTTTCCCACAGGTCACACTTGCTGATTAGCTGGTTACTCACTTTTGGATGATGTTGTTGTCGTTCCAGCCAATTCTGTCCCGTGCGACCAAGATGTCTCCTGCAAAGATGGCCACACGTGCTGCAAAAACCCAGAAGGCGGCTGGTCCTGCTGTCCTCTACCAGAGGTAACATGATGGCCGCCGTTTTTGATTTGGACGTCTTTGCTGAATGATTGTTTTGTGGTGGTTTCCAGGCGGTCTGTTGCACGGATTTACGGCACTGCTGCCCCAAAGGTTCCACTTGCAACACGGCCGCCCAGACTTGCGATATGGACTCGGGTTCCGTTCCCTGGCGGAGGAAAGTACCAGCAATCCCCAAGCAGGATGCACGCCAGCGGGATGTGGTTTGTGACCGCACACACACTTGTGAGGAAGACTCCACCTGCTGTAAGATCCCGGCAGGAAAGTGGGGGTGCTGTCCTTTACCTCAGGTGAACGCATCACTGCTACGCGTCCTCCATTTTTGTTGTGGTTTAGCCAGTTGGAGGTTCTTACAAGAAGCAGCATCACGAAACCGCATCATTCGGCCTTCAATGCTGCTTGTTTCATTTCTAGACTGGTCCCATGTATTTATTACTATTATTAATTCAATGATTTATACTTTCACTTTCATAATCTGGTCCTGTTTGCCCTGATTCAGCATTTATTTCTGAAAGCAGAACTAAGCGCTAAGTATCGCTTCCTTTTGGACTTTCCCCAGGCCGTTTGCTGCCCCGATGGGGAGCACTGCTGCCCCCACCACTACAAGTGTGACGAGCAGAGGGCCAAGTGCGTCCAAGAGGGCGCGGCGATCCCGTGGTACACAAAACTTCCGGCCGTCTCCTCCTCCGTGACCGCACCGCAGGCACCCGTCTGGACCTTAAAGTCGCAGTACGTGTGGTGTGATGACGAGACCGTGTGTGATGATGGACAGACCTGCTGCAGGACCTCGGCAACAGCGTGGGGATGCTGTCCTGTTCCTAACGTATGAGCCACATCTCCAGCTGTAGAATAAAAATAGAAACAGCAGACTTAATAACGCAGTCAGGTGGAATTAGATGCTTTTTTTCATCGCTTATGAAACATTAAGACATATAATTACTGTAAAATTAATTGCATTTTAGACAAATTTATGAAGGTGTTTTGTCAAGGAAATGAGAAAGGACACGATAACTGCATGCAAATAATTGAGAAGTTGAGAAGCCAAATAACCCCCTAACAAGTAAACATCTGTATTTACTTGGAAATGCGTGAACTCGCGTATGAGAGTTGAATAACGTCAACCTTCTTTTGCAGGCGGTGTGCTGCAGTGACATGATGCACTGCTGCCCCCCCAGCTCCACGTGCGGCCCCGGTGGCCAATGCATCCGGAACCCTGAGCTTCTCTGACTTGGTTTCACCTTTCGATGACACGCAGCATTCCATTCATGACAGGAACTGCATGGAAATACTGTATTGGCTCATCATTAAAAGGACAACATGGTTCGAATCCCCAACTCTCTGACTGCTCTGTGTTTCTTTGGCAGAAGAAATCTTTGCTTGATGATCTATTGTGACTGCAACCTTGACCCATGACCTTGATAGATATCAGATATCAGTATTGGTATCTGTAATGACGCCTGTATTTACTTGGTATCAGATTGATAACAGAATCTGCAGTATTGCCCATAATGATATTTTAATTTTATTATTTTTAAACTGCAAAATATGATTGACAAAGTGCATCTTTTAGAAAATTCTTAGTTTATAATGTATTTCATTATGTTTTTATTATGATAATATTAATATAATATTATGACAATTGTGTAACATTAAATTACACTTCTGTGTAACGAAGCAGCCTGTTTGTATTGGTTGGACTGCTTTTGTTTGAAACGACTTCACTTCCGGTATGTTCCAGCTCCTCCTGTGATTGGCTGACTCCCCTCCCTCTGACGTATGACTCATTCTGTCCAAGATGGCGATACACCTGCTGTCATGATCCGCCTCTTAAAGCAGTTGAGAGCCCAGGAAAGTGAGTGAGAATTAACGGACGGCGTCGAGGATTGGACTGTGTCGTCCGCCATGTCCACGGAGGAGCTGTCGGCCTCGGACAGCGAAGCCGTGTTGGCCGGCGCCGGAGAGCGCTGGGCACCGGTGGGCGCCGTGGCCAGCCCCGAGGAGGAGAGCGCGAGCGTCGGCCAGCCGAGGCAGAGAGGCTCGGCCGGCGAGGAGGAAATGGCGGTGCGGCTGATGAGGCTGGAGGAGGAACAGGAGCAGCTCAACTCCTCTTTGCTCGCCCTCACGTCGCACTTCGCCCAGGTGCAGTTCCGCCTCAAGCAGATCGTCCACGCTCAGAGCGAGGAGAAGGAGAAGATGCTCACCGAGCTGGAGGAGTTCGCCTTCAGGGGCTGCCCGCATGTGGTGGGCAGCAGGGCCTGCGACGCCCGGCAGATCCACAACACGGTGGGTCGGCCATGCACACTAACCGTGACTTGCTTTGGTTCTTCTTATGGAAGATTAGCGTGAGTTATTGACTTGAATTAAGTCCTGAAAGTAAGTCAGTCCTTAAACCTGTTTTTCCTTTCTTGAGATTTGTGCCAGCTAAATGCCAAATACCAGGCTTTGGCATTTACTTATGTCTGATCAGACATAAACATAGGAGAATATTATAATTATATTATAATATATGTATATATGCCCCCTAGTGGCCGCGAGCACCATAACACATGACATTGGCAGCAATCTGATTGGACGCCTGGCACAGTTTGTGTTTTGTTATTGTAGTAAATAAAGATAATTTAAGAAGAAAGTTGAAATATTTGGAAAGTTAAACTTTAAAAATTGTGAGGAAGAGCAAAAAATGAAGTTGGTCTTTTTTTTAAAGAAAAAACTGCCTATCTTCAAAAATGATCTTATATATATATATAAAAAGAAAAAGAAAAAAATGATCTTATGAAGTTGGTCTTTATAAATAAGAGGCAGTTTTTTTCTTTATATAGAAAAAGCAGTAGAAAATGAATATATATATATATATATATATATATAAAGAAAAAACTTACTTAAATCTTATTTATAAAGACCAACTTCATAAGATCATTTTTTTCTTTTTATATATAAGATAATTTTTTTCTTTTTATATTTATCTATATATAAAGAAAAAACTGCCTCTTATAAAGACCAACTTCATAAGATCAGTTCTTTCTTTATATATATATATATATATATATATATAAGAAAAAAACTGCTACAGAAAAACAACTCTTATTTATAGAGCCAAGACCAACTTCATTTTTTTATATGGACATGCTGGTCTAGTGTTATCCCGTTTGCTGATAGGGTTACATCACACAGATAAAAATAAATGAAACCGTTGCCGTGCGGATTAAAGCAGCTTTCCGTGTCACATGTTTGCTTTTGCCGGCTGATGTCTCCCACTTTAGGTTTCCTTCTTTCTTTGTGTGAGTTATATGAGTTGATATATGACGCAGTATATAAAAAAAATGGTGGCGAGTAGATGCTTGTCTTGTTTGAAGAAGGCTGCTGTGTACACACAGCCAGGTAGCTGCCAGTGTGTACTTCCTGTTCTTCACGTTTAAAGCTCCGCCTAAAAGTCTTTATTTGTCCCCTCACACGCTTCACCCGCAGGGGGACCTGGTGAGTAGAAGCCAAGCGTGACGTTGTTTGTGTTTGCGACGCGCTAAAGATGTCCGTTCGTCTTTCAGAGTGAGCGAGAAAAGCGCGAGCGCCTGGAGGCTCAGAGGGAGAAACAGAAAGATCTCATCTTCCAGCTGAAGACCCAGCTGGACGACCTGGAGCACTTTGCCTACCAGGAGGGCAGCTACGACTCGCTGCCGCAGTCGGTGGTCATGGAGAGGCAGAAGGTGGGACGGCCTCTGCGGGCCAGATTGCGACTTCCTGTTTGTAACCGACGGCATTTCTTAGGTCATCATCGACGAGCTGATCAAAAAGCTGGACGTCAACCTGAACGAGGACATCGGCAACCTGTCGCCGGAGGAGCTGCGGCACCGAGTGGACACCGCCATCGCGCAGATCGTCAACCCGGCGCGTGTGAAGGAACAGCTGGTGGAGCAGCTGAAAACGCAGATCCGAGACCTGGAGATGTTCATCAACTTCATCCAGGGTACGACGCGGACTCACTCGGGAAGCTTTTGTCGCTTTACTGAACTCGAGTGTCGTTCCCGTAGATGAGGTGGGCAACCCTCTCCTGTCTGATGGCGCCCGCAGTCAGCAGCCTCAAGCGGCCGCCAGCAGGGTCGGAGCCCCCGGAGTGAAGAGGACGGGTTTGTAGAAGACCTCCCGCTGCTCTGCTCGGACTTGCGATGGTTCCATTTGACGTGGTTTGTGTTCTCTCGCTGCAGTGGACCCGGAGCAAGCCCAGAGGATGCGGGAGACGGGTCTGCAGCTGATCCAGAAGGCGCTCGCCGTGCTGCAGATCTTTGCCGCCAGCCAGTTCGGCTGCTCGACCAGCCAGGTTCCGGCGAGCGTGTGGCCTCAGGAGTCAGGCCAGAGAGACTACGGTCCTCTGCTGCAGCGCCTGGAGGCGGTGGTGGAGAAGGTGCGAGTGCTGGGCTCGCGCAGGCAGCCGGCGCTCGAGCACGTGGTCAACTACACCAGCAACGCTGCGCTGGGACCGCGCGATGAGCTGACGACATGCGTGAGGAAGGAGCTGGCCATGGCGCTGAAGGACTTGTTGGCCCACGGTCTGGTGTCGCCGTCGCAGACCGTGAGCCTGGTGCTGGCGCCCATCTCCTGTCTGCTGCCGTACAGGGCCGCTCCGCAGACCATGCATCCCTGGGAACTCTTCGTCAAGTACTACCACTCCAAAAATGGCAAGGCCTTTGCCGAGTCACCCGCTCGTCAGCTCTCGCAGTCCTTCAGCCTGCCCGTAGGTGGCGGCCCCGTCACCGTCACGCCCAAACAGTCTCTGCTGTGGGCCGTCCACACCGTCCTGAAAGAGCATGGGCGCTACAAGCGAGGTCCAGACATGGAGTTCAAGGCGCTGGTGTGCATGGCGCTCAACGAGCAGCGTCTGGTGTCCTGGCTCAACCTGCTCTGTAAGGCGGGAACGCTCGTGCACCCGCACTACCTCTCCTGGAGCTACATGGCGCAGACCGGCTTCGAGGGCGCCCTGCGCATCCTGGGGCGCATCAGTCACCTCAAATTTAACCTCCCTGTGGATCTGGCCGTGCGACAGCTGAAGAACATCAAGGACGCTTTCTGAAGCGAGCGGACGTTTGACGCTGGACGTAGCGTAGCAACAACGTGACCAAGATGACGATGCTGCAAACATCCGCGTGTCCTCTTCTAAACGCCTCCAAAGATATGCTATGTTGAGTCCTTGCCTTTGACTTGAAGTGACCTCGCCTTCTTCTTGAGCTTCATGACCTCGACACATTCCGGCGCTACCGAGGATAGACGTGTAGGCTAACCGCTACCGTAATCCAAGATGGACGCTTGCACACGGCAACCTGCTGCTTTTAGCTGAAAAAGAACATTTTGCTGCTTTTGTTTGTCTTGTGACTTATTTGATTGGATGAGAAACATATTTATTGTTTTGTTACATGATTACAGTAAAATATGTGGCTGTGTTTCATCCTGAGTAGCAAGTATCTTTCCCTGAATGTAAAAACCACAGATGCCGCTTAAGCGCTGTAGTGATGATGGCACTACATCATCCTCATACCTTGAAGCTCATTCGTTCTTGTACAACAGGAGATCCATTTTCCGTTTGTTATGTTAATGCCAGCTCTTATTTATGGATGGAATCATTTATTTATTGAACTGCATGTTTTAGCTTTAGAGGTGAAACATCTCCGCAGACTTTCCAAGCAGCTGCTGTGCTCCTTCGTCAGTCCAGTAGCAGAAGACCGGCTGATGATTGCGTATCGTATATATCATATCATATATATTGATCTTATTTCTTCACCTCCAACACAGTATGTCAAGATGTTGAACTAAGTTCTGTTTTGGAGTTCACCCCCATGATGTTTTATGCTGTTGACCAGTTTGAAACTGATTAAACATTGCTGTGCTTCTCCCGAGTTGTCTTCCATTGCTTGGCTGCAAGTCTACCATCTAAACCATCTACACCATCTACACCATCTACACCATCTAAACCATCTACACCATATACTTTACTGAACGGTTATATATGCATATATAAGGATATATGCAGTATATGGATACATGTACATTTGTGTTATAGCTGAGGAAATAGCTGTCATCAATTGTGAATACTTATTTTTTTTTTTACATCATAACCATTTCACCATAAGATTTACATTTTGTATCATTTACATTATAAATGTACAAATTACATTTTTAATATCACAGCTATAATTTCACCAAACGTAATCAAGCATTAAAAACGTACAATAATTAAACGACAATATTTGTAACTTTATATTTTGTATAGTGTTATCGAAACTATAAGCTTATAAATGGCGACATATAAACATACTTTCGGAAGTGACGTAATTTTTAAAATACAATACCATCCAATAACTAATCGTAAAATATTGTTTGTGATTCCACAAAGACATAGCTACAAATATTTAGATTTGTTATGGTTTTATTAAAGCTATTATTTATCACATAAATGTCCACATATAAACATACTTTCGGAAGTGACGTACAACTGTGCGGGTCAAAGTTCACAAAACCCTATCCAACTTCCTTTCCTGCCAGCGGAGGCCGAAGAACAGCATCAGTGAGTGAATATTCTATTGCAGTAATCTGGAAACATCGTCCCTAATCCGGCCCATTTAAATGTTTTATTGAAACAAACCGAGACTTTACCGTCAGCCAAATGAGTGTCGATTGTTATGTCTGTGAAATTATTCCGAATAAGTCATTAAAATGTGCATTTACTGCGGCGCCGCAGTCCTTCGGTGTTCATTCCAACATGGCAGCCTTCCGAACGTAAAGACACTTAACATGCTAGCCTGCACGTTAAATGTTTTATTCTGACAGGGACTCACACCGTAATGTTTCCCCTTATCTTGCCTTGTGTGAATATTTTGTGGCGCTAAATAAAGTTAGTAGCTGCTAGCCGCTGGAAGCTAGAAGCTAAAGCTAGCTCATCAGTTAGCATCGAGACTATTTAACTGTAGTTTCTTTGTTTCCGTTTCCGGCTGACTGTTTTTGTGTGAGTCGTGATGTTCGCCTGACTGTTTATTGGTTTACTGGTTTATTCCTGTAGAAATGGGCAAGTTTATGAAGCCTGGGAAGGTGGTGATGGTCCTCGCTGGACGCTACGCCGGCCGCAAAGCCGTCATCGTGAAGGTAAATAAATACTACTACGAATATCACACTCAAATGACACATACTCTGCTTTTTTTGTAGGACTTTATTAAAGTCTCACAGTATTTGACATGTGAAGGACATGGTCTTTGGTTCAAGCAGTGGTTCTGAAACGGGGGTACTAGTACCAATGAGTGTACTGTGGATCTCCGAGCTAAAGGACAAGGCTGTCAAGTGGATGTCAGCACAATACTTGAGGTGTACTAATGTACACAATGCAGAACATTAGTACACACCTTTGTTATGACAGAGAACCGGGGGTTAAGTGGTTATCCAGATGGAAAAGTATTCAGGTTGAAAGTGCCAACTTGTTTCTGTATAGACGAGGAATCTGCTGCTTTAGGAAAACGATATCGCCAACCAAAAGTAATTCCGTACAAGTCAACGTGATATCAGATTGTTTGGATTTGACTCACCCCGGTTGGCGTTCTGATGACGTCTTATACTACATAAGGACTCCAGATGTAATTTGACCGTGTGGCATGGGTTCCTTCTTCTGTAGTTTAAATGTGTCATGTGGTTCCATCCGTGTTTTTACAGCGCCACGCATAGGTTTGTCTGGTGTATTACATCCTTTTTGCGCAGTGAGCCGTTCCTGTCTGGATGCAACCGTTTTACTAATCCGGCAAGATGTCGGTTTTTTCAGCCCAACAGCAAAAATCCCAGAAACGTTCCTGTGGAATAGTTTGTGGTATCCCGGCAAGGTTACATTTGGACCAGCACAGGATTTGGACGTTAGCTTAAAGGGGGCCCATGATGCTTTATACTCACTGTGTGAAACCTGGGCCTGTTTAGATGAACACAGCCGATATCCTGGCAGCAATAGAAGATTTAAAAAAGTGATATTGGATAATTCCTTGCTGCACACAACGCAATACATAGGGCCAAAGATGAGCATAATTGCCCCGCCCCTCCAATGTGGTAAAGATTGTGTAACCCCTTTGATGTCCTCTTCCAGAATATCGATGATGGTACGGCAGACCGCCCTTACAGCCACGCTCTGGTGGCTGGCATCGACCGCTACCCCCGCAAGGTGACCACCACCATGGGCAAGAAGAAGGTCGCCAAGAGGTCCAAGATCAAGGCTTTTGTCAAGGTCTTCAACTACAACCACCTCATGCCCACAAGGTCAGTTGCTCGCTCG
>NC_080480.1:17747500-17785000 GCF_030265055.1 Doryrhamphus excisus | reverse complement strand
GACAGACGCTGAGATGCCAAGACCACAGGAAGCGTCTGAGTCAATCTTCTCTGGATGACCTGAAAACACACACAACTTTACCATTAGCATAATAATAATAATAATAATAATATGCAAATTCCACATTGTTTAATATTCTGTCTACTGTGACTTAGTGAGTCATGCATGCATTAAGTGTGCACACAGAGCATGCGCAAGAGAGGTTAGACAGGTTTTAACGGATGACGTGCTTTCTTTTTTGTGTGTGTGTTGGGGGGGGGGGTTCGAACACGGATGATGCAAGTTGTGTGTCTGTTGCAGTCGCCGTGATATCACTCCCGTTACGTAATGCTAATATAAACAAACAAGAGTATAATGCTGTGGAAAATTAAGCTAACTATGCTAGTTAGCATAGTCAACTAAACACAAACAATCCTTGTTTAGCCTTAATATTCAAGCACCGGAATGCATCTAAATAAAGCCAAATATGTTTTTACACGAAATAAGTCACTGAGAAGATGTCCAATATAAGAAAAATCTAATTATTCGACTCGTTCTCCTCGACTAAACCGGTTACCGCCACTAACCGAATGGAATGTTGGAGGTGGCGACACACGTCGGGTCACATTAAAATGTCATTTTACCCGTCATGCCTCATTTTATATATACGACGAAGCATGCCGAATTATAGATTCAGCCACGAAGATTTACACTCTCCCTTGTGTTTGATTCACAAAAACGTTATCGTTTAGTTTCCAAGTAGAAAGGCTTTACGTCGCCGATTTCAGAACGGGATTTGGTGTGTTGCCCTTTTTTTTTAGCTAGGCGATGCTTTGTCGGGACGCAGCCTCATTTAAACACTTCTTATCTTTATTTGCTCGTTATCACACCATTTCAGTCAATCATTAACTCGGCGTGTAAACAGATAACGACGACGCTCTTCGTCTTTGGACTCACCGATCGGAAGGTTGCCATGTCCGCTGCAGTGCTCACTGATTATTAACTCGGGTGGAAACAAACACTCAAGTCAACGTCTGTTCTGCTTTGGAAAATGACCGTGGCGCTTCTCTCGAATCAACAAAAAAAAGCCGGTTTGATAGAAGAAAGCAGCTAACTGCACGACGTCATACTTTTTTTTTTAATAACGCAAAAAGTTTCATTGAAGACGAACACGAAGGCGTGATTCGACGGCGACTTTTGATTGGCTGCAGCCAGCGAGTGCGCTGAATGCTGATTGGCTGAGGAGAGGGCAGGAGAGCAGACTGAAGTCGAGTAAAACAGAATGCTAAAAGACCTGAAACAAACTCTATGACCTTTTTGTCACTTTGAACAGCACTTCTACTAGCATGCATGAATAATGGAGTGCAAGCTGAGACCAGCAGACAGAGACACATTTAGCATTTACAAGCTAATAAACACAACAATGGCGGGCCGACAAAGGTACAAGACGCTGGAGACGTCTAATTGGGCTTCATTCACGCCTGGCTTGAGCTTCTCTGCAGGCAGCAGCAGCAGGAAGCCTCGCAGCAAAGGATGAGCTACCAGCGCCTTGATAAGATTAGATAAAGCGGAAACACTTTATTCCACTCTTTATCAGTAATGATAACAATGCTAACATACGTCATTCCTCCCCACTATAACACAAAATTCGTAACGTGATATTATTTTCCTACTCCTATTCTATTACCATATTTCCATGTTTATTTTAGCTATCTACTCTTATTCTATTCCCACAATTACATGCTTATATTTAACATTGTATCCGAGGAGTGCGGTAAAAATAAAGGTGATCTTGATAAACAAGGCCTCCATTATTATTGACATCACAGGCTTGTCAGCGCAATGGAAACTGTCGACCTCTGGTGGACTAAAAGTGTATTACACAAACGAGCTCAGCGGCAGACAATGACGTCACTTTTAAATTTCAATACTAAACAAATGACAACAGTTAATAAAATGAAAGCCACGTAGTAAAAACATACGTGAAAATAAATGAAACACTGAAAAACTTTTTTTTAAACCAGTTATCTATTTTCCTGAATTAAATTTGTTTTATAATTGATCTCCAAAATACTTTCGTCATCTGTAGAGGGAAATTATGCAGATAAAAATATAATACCAACATGTATCTTATGCTGGAGCTAGTAGTATTTAATAGTAGATAATACAGTAATAATGTATTTTCATATGTTGGCTTTTTGCAGGGTGAGTTATGAGGTTGATGCAAACATGTTCAGTATGTTAAAGTAGAAAAGCACAGGGGTCAGAGGTGTGTGTGTGTGTGTGTGCGTAGTTGGGTTGCCGGGGTGGGGTGGGGGCAAGTGGGGGTGTTGGCTTGGGGAAAAGTGGGAAAATCTCCAGCGATGCGCTTGGCCTTTGGAGGAGGTGGAAGATTAAATTTCGGCCTGACAGCGTTTCCTGTCGACACCGCGAGTGTAGAGAGTGTGTGTGGGGGGGGTGGAGTAAGGGGGGGCGTCCTGTGAAGTCACCCACAAACAAGCTGAAGCGGTCTAACTTGCAGATTAACACCCAAAGGAGCCACGCTGCCCTCCGACCTCTCTAACGTCTTCTCACAAGTGCGAGAATAGCGAGGAGGAGGCGAGCACCATGCTGGGGAGGATGGTGGACCCCCGGAAGAGGGACGGGTGAGCAGTGAGGGCACCCTGACGAGGGGGTGGTGGGCATGGAGGTGTGATCAGTGCCAGCGGACGGACCTTCACGTTCTTCTTAGTAGTACTCGCATCCGCAGGAACCATTAAGGTAGGAGCATCCTCTCGTCCATGGGAGGTCAGAACCTTCGTTCTATTCACGTTTGGTCGTGGTGGTTCAGGGCTCAGAGATGGCGGATCCAAAGAAAAGAGACGGTCGTGACGGAGGCAAGGTCGAGGACGAGGACAAGCGTGCCAAAGACGAGCACAACAAGCTGGAGAAGGAGAGCGGGAAGGTGGTGGCGCCCAGTGGGGACGTGAGGCGGGACAAGCGGCGCCCCCCGTGGAAGAGCGGCTGGGCCCTGAGCGAGCGCCTGGCCATCAACGTGTCTGGGATGCGTTACGAGACGCAGCTGCGCACGCTGGCTCAGTACCCCGACTCCCTGCTGGGAGACGCCCGTAAACGTCTTCGCTATTTCGACCCGGCCAGGAACGAGCTCTTCCTGGACAGGAGCCGGGTCTGCTTCGACGCCATCTTGTACTTCTACCAGTCGGGCGGGAGACTGCGGAGGCCCGCCAACGTGCCCTTGGACATCTTTATGGACGAGCTTCGCTTCTACGAGCTCGGGGAGGACATCCTGGACCGCTTCAAGGAAGACGAAGGCTTCCCAAAGGAGGAGGAGAGACCTCTTCCCAGCGGCGACCTGCAGAGACGCCTCTGGATGCTCTTCGAGTACCCCGAGTCCTCCAGCGCCGCTCGCATCATCGCCATTGTCAGCGTCATGGTCATTATCATCTCCATCCTCATCTTCTGCCTGGAGACTCTGCCCGAGTTCAGGAATGAGAGGGAACAGCGGGAGGTGCGTACAATGCTCCTGTTAGAATTCCCAGGTTGAGGTAGCACGGTGGTCCGGTGGTTAGCATAGGTGGTGAACATGTGTCTTCTCAGGCCTGGTTCTGTGGATTTTGAATGTTCGATGCTTGGATTGAAATTCCCACCTGAGGGTGGTGCTAATGGGGGGGGGGGTGGCAGGGTGCAAACAGAGTCAAGGTTTAACACGGCAAGGATGTCATGAGGTGAGCATGGAGGCATTCCAGGGATCCCAAACGTAAACAATCTGGGCATCAAGGCTTCGTCTCTAAAGGCTTAGGAATAAAATCAGACAAGAAGTCCACACTTCTGAGAAGCTCCAGGTTCCTTGAGGTGATTGTGAACTAATCCTGGAGGCAATGACCAAAACACCGGCGATCGGTTTTACGAAGGAGACGGGATAGGAGAAGCCTCCAAGCCAAGAGGCGCGTTTAGATGAAGGAGATATTCCAGAAGGCGAGAGACGGACGGCCACGTGTATGAAGACCAGGAAAGCAGATGAGGCGTTCTTATGTTACCCCCCCTGGGACCTGGCCACTAAATATAGACAAAGGATAAGCCCCGGACGTATAAATATGTATTAATAAACACTGTGACTCATAGGAACTGAAAACAGCCCAGACACATGACGACGCTAACTAGCATAGCTTGGCTAACTTGCTCACGTGGATTCAGAACGTTAGAACTTGGCGTCTTCTCCAATGTGATGATTTGTGACATCCACAGCTGGGATTGTTGGATTTAGGCTGCTAAATCCGAGCATCCGAGTTTCAGTCGGGTCTACTTAGCCAAGGGTAGGACGACACGGACACCACGGACGACATGGACACCACGGACGGCATGGACACCACGGACGGCATGGACTGTTGACAGTCCCATCATGAAGAACTAATTCAGGCCAGGAGGACAAAGCGAAGCATCCGAAAGACCGAAAGTTTGCTCGGAGAAGGTAAAACCTTGTGGTAACCTGACCTACCTTGTTAGTGCCAAGTCCTGTTGGGACCGCTTTCCAAAACCGGGGGGTCAGGGGGGTAACACAAGTCCATCTTTTTAAATATAGAGCATGAAAGGAAAGTCTGCGTGGAAAATTAACTTCCTGGAGTGAAATTGGAGAGGCGAGAAACGTTAGCATCGTGCGATCGATGTCAAATTCCCGGAATGTCCGACGGATTGGCTTGGCTCCTTGTTTTGGCTCTGGTAGTCGGCATCACCATGGTGATGCTCAGCCTCCGTAGATGCCAGGTTATTCATACCAGACGAGGTGCCACGGAAGGTCAGGTTGGGTGAGCAGGGAGGTTCCTCCATCACGGTGATGTTCTCGGCCGGAACTCCGAACAAAGCCAACGTCATGCTGGGAGATGATTTGGAATACCAAAACTCTTGGTGTGAAGTTTGGGTTTGAAACAAGTCCTTTGTGCGCCGGTCCTGGAGTTTAGCGCAGTAGAACCGTACAGCTTAAGCTAAGAGGCAGTAGGACCTCCAGGTACGTAGTCCTCTTGACTTGTCGGCGTCCCCCCAGTTTTTGTAAACCGGAGTCTTTGTCTTGCAGAGATTCACCAGCATCCTTCAGCCGGCGGCGGCCAACGACAGCATCCTGAACCCTCCGGCCTTCACTCCCTTCCAGGACCCCTTCTTCATCGTGGAGACCATCTGCATCTGCTGGTTCTCCTTTGAGCTCATCATGCGCTTCACCTGCTGCCCCAGCAAGACGCACTTCTTCAAGGATGTCATGAACACCATCGACTTCTTCGCCATCATTCCCTACTTCGTCACGCTGGGCACGGAGCTGGCCAAGGACAAGGGGGCGCAGCCCTCCGTGTCGCTGGCACTGATCAGGGTCATCCGGCTGGTTCGGGTCTTCAGGATCTTCAAGCTGTCCCGCCATTCAAAGGGTCTCCAGATCCTGGGCCAGACCCTTAAAGCGAGCCTGCGCGAGCTGGCCCTGCTCATCTTCTTCCTCTTCATCGGCGTCATCCTCTTCTCCAGCGCTGTCTACTTCGCCGAGGTGGACCGCCCGGACACGGCCTTCACCAGCATCCCGGAGGCCTTCTGGTGGGCCGTGGTGTCCATGACGACGGTCGGCTACGGCGACATGTACCCGGAGACGGTGGGCGGGAAGCTGGTGGGCTCCATGTGCGCCATCGCCGGCGTGCTCACCATCTCGCTGCCCGTGCCCGTCATCGTGTCCAACTTCAGCTACTTCTACCACCGAGAGATGGAGCGAGTGGACACCACGGAGTACCACCACGTCTCCGCCTCCCTCTGGGAGGAGGACGAGGAGATCCAGGACGATGATGATGATGAAGTGGGAGAAGAAGGGCCCGAGGACACGCAGGAAAAGGCGCCGTTGTACGACAGGAACAGCAAAGCGGCGGGAGATCTGAGCGGGATGAACTTGCTCCTCAGAGAACCTCTGGTCACTCAGGTGTGATGGAACTTCTGAGGAAGAGACACAAGGGAGAGGAGACTCACGTGGACATCGAGTACCTGCGACCTCCCCCATGAAGGTCACGTGAGAGGTTCTCAGCTTTTCTATAAACTTTTCACTGATTGGCTGAGTTTGCTTGCCTGGTTTACACGTCAGATTCCGAGAGTCTTTGTCAAGCGTTAATAAAGATTGTTGCTCAAAGGTCCCTCGTCAATTCCTTCCACATGACTTTGGAGAAGTGTTTATGGAGGACTTGAGTCTTGGGTTCTATGGTCACAAGTAAAAAGACGGCGTTTGCTGACGTGCGGCCTTTCCGCCACTAGATGTCACATGTGAGTTCTTGAGGCCGAGCCAGACCGAGCCAGGCCGAGCCAGGCCGAGCCAGGCCGAGCCAGGCCGCCACGCCAAAGTTTCCAATATTTTCTTATCCTAACCGGAGAGTAGCATCAAATATTGGACTTTTCAGAATTCCAGACACATTCCATTGTCTTTTAAATCTCAGGTTTGCTTTGCTGAGTGTCACGGAATTGACGAGCTCTGACACACACTCCTGTTCTACACCACTTCTACACCGGTTCTACACCGGTTCTACACCACCTCCGACTCCAACATTCCCGACTTTTGGCAAAGTGTGATACTCAACGCAAGGCTGATGGAGTCGAGTGCTGTAATTACGGCGCGGAACAGCAGAGTTCACTGTTGCAAAGCAGAATCGATGCACACCACTTAGGCACCATCCCAGCCAGCCATGCCTGTTGCAGGAAGAAAAATGTATATATACATTTTATACATAAATAGATAGTCAAATAAAGGCTGAATAATTCCTGCACATTGCATATTTAATAAATTATTTAGAAGATTACTTCCAAGTACACCAGAAAAATAGCATTTGTTGACGGCCCCTAAGTCCTAAAGCTGCATTTGACCATGAAGTATAATTCTACCACCAGTAACTAAACGTATTATTAATATAAAATTTTTGTCCTTATGGTACTTTTTCTCATTTTAGTCTTTAGTCTTATAATAGTTGACTATTAGCAGAATGTAATTTCCCTAAAAATAACAACTTTAAAAAAAAGTTTGCTATCATTTTTCTCTTACATCTTTATTCTCATAATGTTGACTTTATCATAACATGATATCTATTACACAATTTTCAAACAATTGCAATTTTATTCTGTTTGTTATGTTAGAACTTCAAAAGTTTAGTTTTTAGACCTTTATAATATATTTTTTTCATTTATTAACTCCTAATTATGACTTTATTCTTCTAATATTTTGTTTTTAATATAATAAAATGACTGTATTTTGTTGTTTAAAGGACAAAACAAAGTAAAAAGTGTCTCATTTCCAGGCTTTCAGAGGCCACATAAAACAATATGCGGGCTGAATCTGGCCCCCGGACCTGGACTTTGACACCTGTGCTATTTTGGTCATCTGAAACACGCAATGAAATGACATCACCGCTTGCGTATCGTCATGGTGACGTGTTACAGGACGGATTAGAGCATCATCATCATCATCATCATCATCATCAGTTGTGGATGCGTCAGCACGTCCTGCCCCACGTCACCTTTGACCCCCCCATCGCTGACGACACACGCACACAAGTCAACGCAATCATCCTCAGTGCTCTTATGCTGTCTGGGAAGAATGAAAAGGATTGACGTCCTTCTGGCCATCTGCCGCCCCCCCGGCCCCCCGCCCCCCCCATCTGTAAAGTCTTCTTTGAGAGGATTAAGTGTGCTGATATCTGTGGTGTATCTTTGTCTCATCAATGGCAAACACCAGCCCTGCCGTGCGTGTCTCTGCTGCAACGTGTCCATCCAGTCATTTCTTTGTCTGATGAACCGCCCCCCCCCCCTTCCCCCCGGTCCCCCCTCCCTCCTTCATCTTTAGTGGGTGAACCCTGACCTCTTTGGAGAGCAAATCCTCCTACACGAGGTAGCCAAAGACAAAATAAAACGCTGTTTGTCTTGAGGAAGTCTGGAGGCTTTTTATTACATAGAGTACATACCACGCTACATTGGGGGCGATGGCGGGGGCGGGGGGGCGTGTCCGCTGTCAACGTTGAGTGGAAATGAAAGGAACGGAGCGGGACACGGGAGGTGAGTTTACAGATGGACAGGATAAAGGAGGACATGAAAACAGCAACTCGTCGTCGTCGTGTCAGACGGCGAACACGACACAAAGCAACATGGTTGCCGCTCCTCAGGGAGAGACTTCTGATTGGTGGAAGGACGATGGGGGCGGGTTTGCAGGGGAAAAAGTGGGAGCAAGTCTCAAGTCATGACAAAAGTCAAGGTGCAAGTCCTTGTCACGTCCAAAGTGGTCCAAATGGTGCGTGGAGTCCGAGCCGCCGTGATCGGAGTGAAAGAAAGTCAGCCGTGTTTGTTTCCTGAATGATGAATCAAGACGGTGGGAGAGGAAATAGTTTAATATTCTTTAACATTTAAACTCTACAATCAAACGTTCCCAAAGGGAGCCAATTAAGGAGACGGAATGGCAGCGAGGCCCCCTAGTGGGGCCGCTGCCTCATGGCAGGTCGCAGGGCGGGATGGCGTGTCGCCGGTCGTAGGCCGTGTCGTCGCTTTCCTCCCCGTCGCTGACTTCTCCGAGGACCCGCTCCTCCTCTTCCTCCGTCTCGCTCTCTCGGTGCAGCCGCTCACGTTCCCGGTCCCGGTAGCAGCGAGGCAGGGCGGGAATCTGAGGATGAGGTTTTACAAAGTTGAAGCTCTGGCAGGAAGCCCGGCTTCTTGACGCTTCAGAGCACAGGAAGTTGGTGGGCGGTACCTGGTTGTCATGGCTGGGCAGGGCGCAGTAGCCCGGCTCCGTCCTGCGGAGGAGGTGAGGCGAGTGGGTGCGGAAAGGTCGCGGGGAATGAGAGCAGACGGAGCGCGGGGAAGGGGAGCGGATGGAGTGCGGCGAAGGAGAGCGGACAGAGCGGGACGGCGAGTACGTGATGGAGTGGGACTGGGAGAGGACGGGGCCGTGGTGGTTTTGTTTGGGGGGGCGGGGGGAGCGGGGGGGAAGCTCGGGCGGCCTGAGCGGGTCCACCAGATCCATCTCGGTGAGGATCGGCGGCGGCGGGATGAAATCCAGCTCCTCCTCCATCGGGAGCATTTGCATTTCGGCCGCGTCGATTTCGCGGAGCTCTGCTTTGGACAAGTGGTCCACGATGCCGGCGCCGAACGAGTCGCCCACCACGTTGATGGAGGTGCGCATTCTGTCGCTGAGGCGGGACAAACGGTTTCAGTGTCACGCAGTAAACGGCCACGCCCTGGCCATCAGGTTTCCCGCTACGCCCCGCCCCCTCAGCAGACACCTGACTCACAGCAGCCAGTCGACGGCGATGAGCAGACTGATGTCCTGCGTGGGAAGGCCGACCGCCGTCAGGATCAGCAGCATGGTGACCAGTCCGGCGCTGGGAATGCTGGCCGCTCCCACACTGGCCAGAGTGGCGGTCATACTGGGAGGAGAGAAGAGCGTTGTGGAAGTGGAGGGAAATACATTTGGCTACTACTTAGCAACCACCAGCAGTGGGCGCCATCAACTCCGGCCTCGCTCATTTGCTGTGCAAACCAGCAGGAGGTGAGCAGGAAGTGAATGGCGTGTGGGTCCCCGATGTGGGTGCCCGATGTGGGTGCCCGATGTGGGTCCCCGATGTGGGTGCCCGATGTGGGTGCCCCATGTGGGTGCCCCATGTGGGTGCCCCATGTGGGTGCCCCATGTGGGTCCCCGATGTGGGTGCCCTATGTGGGTCCCCGATGTGGGTGCCCCATGTGGGTGCCCCATGTGGGTGCCCCATGTGGGTGCCCCATGTGGGTCCCCGATGTGTGTGCCCCATGTGGGTCCCCGATGTGGGGGCCCGATGTGGGGGCCCGATGTGGGTCCCTGATGTGGGTGCCCAATGTGGGTCCCCGATGTGGGTGCCCTATGTGGGTCCCCGATGTGGGTGCCCGATGTGGGTCCCCGATGTGGGTGCCTGACGTTAAGGCCTCATTCTGCTCCAACGTTACCGACCTGCCAAGCTCCTCCCCCTCCAAACCTTGCAGCGAAACTTGATGATTGCCCCCAAAGAATCCAAACCTTCAACAGTGATGCAGACCACAGCGCTGGTTGGTCCGATTCAACAAACGAACAAATGAAAGGAATTTCTGGGACGGGCCGGTTGAACCTCCCCGCCTTAAAGGGAGCAGCTGTACCATTACAGCTCCAGGGACTGATAAGTAAGTGGGTGAACTATTTTCCGCTCTATGACTGACGCCAGCGATGCACATCCTTTGCACATTTGCAGACAATGCGCCCCCTTGTGTAGCGATGGGCGGCTGTGGCTGTACTCGTCTTTATTTCAGTCATTTTTAGGCTTGAAAATGCTTCATTTAAGCCAATAAATGCAATGAAAGAAAATGGAAGTCGACTGCTTGACTTTATTTTCCAGAATTCCAAGATGATTAGCGGCTGTCCAGGGAATTGGTATTGGACAGAAGATGTGAAAAAAAGGGCTAAAGTGTCTCCCGAGATGTGCATTGTCAGCATTGCTCCGTGGGGGAGGCGGCACATTTACCGCAGTGGAGACACAAGAAGTTGGACTTCCTGCTCGAATACTCGCACACAACTGAGCATCATTAGTCGCTTAGTCGCCGTCGCCACAAGATGGATGTTTGCAATCGCACTGAAACCTCAGAAATGACGATTTGACTCCAGTCAAGTGGTCACATGCTCTGGCCCGTATATCAAATGCTGGCGAGGCGGGCGGGCGCCCAGTTTAGCTGTCCCCAACATTGCCAGTCGGAGCAACCTACTGCCGTGGTCAGCAGGGAACGTCAGGAACATGAAAGGCGGCCTCTTCGCTGCAGACGCAACAGGCAGTAAAAGTCGATATTATTGCATGAGAGGCTGACAAACCGCAGACTAAACGCTGGTGACAAAACACAGGGGGGGGGGGGGGGGGGGGGGGGGGGGGAGAAATTCCCAGACCACCATCCTCCACCCGGACTCTATTATATGCAAATCTACAACACACACACACACAACGTTCCACAGCAGGGCTGCTAGGATCCTGATGGAAACAGGAACATGAACACACCACACACTACTACTACGCTAAACAAGATGGTTCATTCTAATCACATCAACATCGGGACTACATGGGGGGCGGGGGGTGGGGGCATATGAATGACTGACTCCCATCCAGACACAATGAAACACAGCCCACATAAAGACATTCCACGGGGGAAAGCAGGAGCCTACTCCATGTTAGCCTGCGCTGCTTTCAGTCCCATTGTAATGCCAGGGTGAACAGCTAGCATCAAATCTACAAAAAACACGCATTTTCAATAAGGTAGCGCCACATCCATCTGTGGCAGTCCAAATGTATTAGTGGCGGGCCACCACAAATAAATGCATATATGGGCGACACTGAATAAAAACGCCAAAGCTGAGATGTAGACATTTGATATCTTAGCGTGGTCACATTGGATTTATGCTAGCGTGTTTAATCCCGGGGGTGTCCAGACTTTTATGTTCTCTTAAAGGAACATCCGCTAAGGAGTGATATCGGGAAACTTGACCGAATCGCGCAGGAAGTTCAATAAAATGTAGTCGATCTTTTGTGACCAAGCGGTTTGGATGAAACCATCTTATTTTAGTGGCCATTAAAGACTTGAATGGACATTATGTAAGAATTCCTTACGACATTACGTATGTATTCGGGTGACAAAAGAAGACAAGAAGCACGGCGGTCCTTCCTGACCTGACGGTGACGATCTGCCCGCCGTCCAGCGTGATGTCATTCATCTGGGCGATAAAGATGGCCGCCACGGCCTCGTACAGCGCAGTGCCGTCCATGTTGATGGTGGCGCCGATGGGCAGCACGAAGCGGGTGACGCGCTTGTCGACTTTGAGGTTCTCCTCCAGGCAGCGGAAAGTGACCGGCAGGGTCCCGGCGCTGGGAACAGAAGGGAACACGGAGGACGTCAAATACGCAGACAGGTGGCGACGCGCAGAGGTGAGGAAGGGGGGGGGGGGGGGGGAGGTTGGCAAGGAGACAAACTAACACGGAAATCCGAGCGGAGCGAGCCCCATCCCGACAGCTGGTGCCAGCCACAGTTGCAATCCTCCGTGTGTATTAGAGGAATTTGATTCCCTGGCCGGCTAAGCCGGGCTGGTAATATAATTAGAGGAAACGTTGATAGGATTAGCCATTTTCACTAGCGCCACAGTAATGTGCCAAAATAACAGTTGGTGTCCGCAAAGCCCAAAAGCGTCCAAGCAGGGCCCATTTGGCTGCTTCCATAATCCCAACCTGACTTTCACCACACACGTCTGGAATCATCATGTCAGACATGGAATCATCATCCATGATCCCCGTTGTCTGACATGTCCCGCGTCACATGTCACTGACCTGCTGGCAGTGCCCAGCGCCGTGATCCAAGCCTGGAAGATTCCAGAGTAGAAGGTGAAGGGGCTTTTCCGGGTGATGCCGAAGAAGATGGCGGGGAGGATCAAGCCCCCGTGGATGACCAGGCCCACGATGACGGTCACCATGTACATGCCCAGCTGCCTGGCCACCACCTCCAGGTCACCGATGGCCGCAATCTTCCCCGCAATCAGGGAGGCGATGCCCACGGGAGAGTACCTGGGAGACAGGGAAGATGGGAATTTTATCGAGATGTTAATATTTTATTATCAACAGGCGATATCGGCTATAATGATATCGGCATGCCAGCGATGACCATATATAATTCTTATATATAGGATATACTTATATATTGGCTATACTTATATATTGGATATACTTATATATTGGATATACTTATATATATACTTATATATAGGATATACTTATATATACACTTATATATTGGATATACTTATATATAGGATATACTTACATGTTGGATATACTTATACATAGGATATACTTATATATTGGATATACTTACATGTTGGATATACTTATATATACACTTATATATTGGATATACTTATATATAGGATATACTTATATATACACTTATATATTGGATATACTTACATGTTGGCTATACTTATACATAGGATATACTTATATATTGGATATACTTATGTAGACTTATATATTGGATATACTTATATATTGGCTATACTTATATATTGGATATACTTATATATACACTTATATATTGGATATACTTATATATAGGATATACTTATATATACACTTATATATTGGATATACTTATATATAGGATATACTTACATGTTGGATATACTTATACATAGGATATACTTATATATTGGATATACTTATGTAGACTTACATATATATTGGATATACTTATAGGTTGGATATACTTATATATCGGATATACGTCAGAAAGCCAATATGGCTAACGTGTATGAGTTTGTGCCCACTGGAGACATGGAGGTCTGTGTTCTATTGGGTGAAATTCCAGTTTGTGTCCAGCGTGCCTTCACATCAGTCTTCATCCAGGGTAGGGTGTACATTCCCTACGTGACAACGTGCTCCCGCTGTGGACCCCCTTCCAGTTGTGTCATTGCAGGCAGGTCCCAGGTCGCAGTTGTTTTCCGGAGCGTGCCGCGCGCTGGTTGTGATGGATGTCTTCCTCAAATGATGCAGGCCTTTGTATACAGTGGACCTTGTGTTTAGCTGGCCCGCAGGCGGCGGACTCATGTGTTTATACGCTGTGAGTGATATGAACATGCACGTTTCCTCTAGGGGCCAGCTGCTCATGAAGATGGACTTTGTTGCTTTTTTTTTTGGTTTGTTTCGAGCCGCTGAACTCATGCTGTGGCTGTGTGTCGTGATCCGGGTAACAGCAGACGCCACTCTCCGTCCCACCCTCTCAGCGTCTCCATTGCATTCTGGAGATGTTCCACGTCTTCTCCTACGGGAGAACTCAACATTGTTGCGGGCGCCGGCTCCTGCTCCTGCTCCTGCTCCTGCTACTCCCCTGCATACCACAGCATCCCATCTGTCGGCGTCCTTCACCGACACACTTCCTGTCCTATCGGAGCGCCGGCTGCCGCTGGTTCCCACAGCGATGGCTTCTCCATCACTGTCAGCGGCCGCCATGTGCGCTATCTCCGGCGTGTCATAATAAGGCAGCCGCTGACCCACATGAGCAAAAACAGACACATGTTGTGCACGTTTGCACGTGCGCTGGTGGGAAAAGACACGACACTGACCACATGATCATGGAGACCATCGTCATGATGATCTCGTTGAGGATGTTGAAGAAGTCGCACATGACTTTCCCACGCTCGCCCATCCTGCCCATGCAGATCCCAAAGGTGATGAAGAAGCCAATCAAGCCTGGAGACAAACAAACACAAGTCACTCAAACTTGATCACTTTAGCAACCCAAAAGAGGCGGGACTTCACTCACCGAGAACGTTCATGCCCCATTTATACTCCAGCTTCTTCCTGTTCACTACAATGGGCTCCGTTTGGTTGGGGGCCGCCACCGACACCTGTTTGAGTACCGTCTGGACCTGCAGGGTCAGGAAAAGGAGATCTGATGGTCACAGAGCCGGGACAGCGGCTGTTCGGTACTCGCTATTCAGTATTCCCTGTTCAGTATTCCCTATTCGGTACTCGCTATTCAGTATTCCCTGTTCAGTATTCCCTTTTCGGTACTCGCTGTTCAGTATTCCCTGTTCGGTACTCGCTATTCAGTATTCCCTATTCGGTACTCGCTATTCAGTATTCCCTGTTCGGTACTCGCTATTCAGTATTCCCTATTCGGTACTCGCTATTCAGTATTCCCTGTTCAGTATTCCCTATTCGGTACTTGCTATTCAGTATTCCCTGTTTGCTATTCGCTATTCAGTATTCCTTGTTCAGTATTCCCCATTCGGTACTCGCTATTCAGTATTCCCCATTCGGTACTCGCTATTCAGTATTCCCTGTTCGGTACTCGCTATTCAGTACTCGCTATTCAGTATTCCCTGTTCAGTACTGGCTATTCAGTATTCCCTGTTCAGTACTCGCTATTCAGTATTCCCTGTTCAGTACTCGCTATTCAGTATTCCCTGTTCAGTACTCACTATTCAGTATTCCCTGTTCTGTACTCGCTATTCCGCATTCCCTGTTCAGTACTCCCTATTCGGTACTCACTATTCGGTACTCGCTATTCAGTACTCCCTATTCAGTACTCACTGTTCGGTACTCGCTATTCAGTACTTGCTATTCAGTATTCCCTGTTCGGTATTCCCTGTTCGGTACTCGCTATTCAGTATTCCCTGTTCGGTACTCCCTATTCAGTATTCCCTGTTCTGTACTCGCTATTCAGTATTCCCTGTTCGGTACTCGCTATTCAGTATTCCCTGTTCTCTACTCGCTATTCAGCTAAGTCAGTAGGGGTGTCACAAGACTCTATTGGGTCTGCAGGACCAAGATTCTTAAAAGTCCAAAGACTACGGAACCAACGCAACCTTATTTTTATTCATTGCTTGATTCCTCAGTGAAGGAACTGTAGTCCCAGTCCTCAAGTCACCCATTCAGTCCAAAACTACTTTGAATCATTCATCTGAGTCCAAAATGTGGAGTCCAAATAGAGGAGACCCAAAGTGTTACCTGCTGGAAACACGCTTGCACCAAGTTCTCAGGGAAGAGGTTTCGGATCAGGTCCAGGAAGGCGTCCAGGCTGCTGACTTCCTGGTTCTTGGTGGCCGTGGCCGCATTGCGCCCCCTCAGTTTGGGGTTTCCGGGGTGGATACTTAGTACCAGGATGACCCCCAGGATGGCGGCGATGATGGTGGTGGACATGTAGTACACCATGGCTCTGCTGCCCATCCTGCCACTGGCGCGAGCATCCAGACCCGCCAGTCCTGACACGGGAGGACACGTGAGGACACGTGAGGACACGTGAGGACACGCGAGGACATACAAGGACACCAGAGCACAGCAGGAAGTCATCTCAGAGTTTCTCACCTGTGATCAGGCTGGAGATGATGAGAGGGAGGATGAGCATCTTCAGCATCCTCATGAGGATCTCCCCCGGGAAGGAGACCATGGTGAGGGCGGCGTTGTCCACCACCTTCATGTAGCGCAGCAGCATCCCGAACACCGCTCCCATGACCACACCTGACACACAGGAAAGCCTGGATTGTCAGGCCAAACGACAAAGCCAGAAGGAGGAATATCACATGACGGGCAGACGGTCGGCACCCATGACGGTGAGTCCCAGCAGCAGGTTGTGGGTGTTGCGGCTGCAGTGGCCGGCGTCTTTGTAGCCGGTCTCCGTGTTGTCATCTTGCCGGGTTTCATCTTTCACCTTGTTGTGCTTGTCGGTGTTGGACTGGTTGACTGTGGGCGGGTTTGTCATCCTGTCTGTGGACACAAAAACATGGATGGATTCTGGAACAGCGACATCACGCTAGTATTTCCTTTGTATTCTTTGTAGGGATATGTAGTATATGCTAAAGATGCTACCGCTGTATGTCAGATAAGTTAAAAAGGGACAACCGTCATGGAATGTCTGACATCACAGAGTGAAAAAAACGTTCTCCTCCCATTCGGTGTGGAAGTGGTAGATTTTTGGCTATATCCTATACTTTGTGGCTTTTTCATAAAGGAGGGGTGACTGCTATAGCATGGAAACCAAAGAATAATTCTAAAAGAAGGTTCGCAAACCAGCACAAAAATCAGAAAACCTGACGGCAAAGACTCGGAATGTAACCAATATTCCTGGGAAAATTAACTTGAACCGGCATTGTGCATGAAATCATTATGAGATTTCAACTGGGCAAGCGACAGAGGATTGTTTTGTGCAGATGTTTTGCTTTTTCTTTGGCCCTCTGGGATTACGTCCAGCCAACTGAATGAAAAAAAAATCCAAACCAGGAAAGCCGTCCTGGGAAAACAGGGCACTTGGTCACCCGAGGCTATGTAGGACCGTAGATATAAAATAACGGTGATTGATGAACAGAAGAAATGGGAGTAACGGTGTTGAAGTTTTGTTTCACTTTTGTGTCTCGCAGCAACCGTGGTGCGTTCAAGGACCACCAAATAAAGTGCGAAATCTCATTAGTCGAAGAAAAAGCATTAGCGGAGAAGAATTAAGAAAAATGTTGTACATGTATATAGTATTACACAGTGTGTAATACTGTGTAATGTGTGTGTAAATGACCAAAATAAGGTACATTATTATTACACGTATTACAGTATTGTCTGTGGGAAAAAAAAAACTGCCTATTCAAAGAAAAAAAGTTTTTGACCAAAAATGAGGCGTGTAGGGAATGCTGAATTTCCGATGTGCAGGGATCCACTGACAATGCGGTGTTCTCCCTCCAGTTCCCAATGTCCGCTGGTCAACACCGGCTTTTCCCTGCTAACAAAACATCCGATTGTTGGCGGTCCCCCGCCTAGAAAGACATTAGCGCGACTCCCACCACCTCTGCTCTCATGTAAACACATCTGGAGAGCGGCGCAGCCTGCCAAGTCCGCGTCAGAGGTATGAACGTCCTATTTCCAAACAGACTATGGCGACCGGGCGTGATTATAATCCGTCAACGGAGCGACACGTCCGCCCGCGCACAAACACGTTACCTGTGCTCCGTTTGCCCTTTCACCTCAGGCCGTCATCCTCCGCACCCCCGGCTGTATCTCCGCCAACGGCTGCGCTCTGATTTTCTGCTGCGATCTCGACAGAATGTCTCGGCAAGTTTCGATTGCATGGATATAATCCTCCGTTAAATGTGTCGGCGAGGAGAGGAGGGGGAGGAGTTTGCTGTGTTGTAGTCTTCGCAAATCCTCCCTTCAATCCTTCAAGTCTTATTCTTTCCTCGGATATCCTTTGGTGAGAAATTTGTCGATGGTGGCGGAAAGCCGGCATGGGAAAACATGTCCGCCGTGTGTTTGCTTCTACAGATGTCGGCGTATTCGCAATCCATCCGGGTCATTGTATTCTCATTGACTGGACGTTCCAGGTCAGTTCATGCTCAAAGACCGGATAGGATAAGAGCTGTCCTATCTAGTCATCAGCATAATCGATTCAGTGCCCTGAGAATCTGATGAGATCCAAAACCAAAACTGTTCCTGGGCAGCGACGATGATGCTCAGTCAGATGGCCAATTACCCCCAACGCGGTTTTTTTCACGTAAAAACTGTTTGACCCTGGTCTACAAACTCACCAGTAGCAACAATGGCATTAACGCCATGGTGATGAAAGCTCCAAGTCCACTGTCTTTTGACCAACTTTGTATTAGGACTGTTCTTGGGTGTTCCAGGTTCTGGGTTGGATTATGAACATATTGCCTTTCCAGTCTTAAAGAAAGGTCCTGGTCCGTGCCCGGAGAACTCTTGGATAATGCCGATGCATGCGAGAGCGTGTCAGTACAAGGCACTTCTGGCCTAAAACGTCTTCTTTCCCCAACGGGCGGATTATGTCAGATCTGCTTCAAGGTGAAGTCCTGTTGGCCTCCAGGAACCTTGAAAGGTCCAATGAATTTTTGCCTGAAAAGTGCTTAATTGGACGTCACAGTGCCACAGGAAACAGATGCTGATCACAGGACGAGAGAGGAACGAGAAAGGGAAGGCCTGGCAGAGAACGCTAGCTTGTTGCGTCACGTTGCAGCTTAGCTTCCCTAATAAAACACAGCCATTCCGGTCAGAGGGTTCAGACCGCTGGACCGGGGAGCTTACAGTAAATCCTGGTTGTCAGAGTGAGATCACACAGGTGGTTGTCCTCCCCTGGCAGGTAGGCCGCCAGGAATTCCCTGAAAGGAGAAGTCGGGTTCCCGGGAGAGCGCTTTGGGACTGAGCGTCTGAGTACTGAAACCTGAGCCACCCCAAGGCGGACCCCGGTTAGAAGGAAAGACTCAGGAACTCAACTTGTACCATCACTCTGAAGCAACTGAATTCAATTGCGAAACCTAGACCACAAAGATCAGTTCTGGTGACCTTGACGGTGTAGCCCAAGGTAAGGTTCTATGACCAGAGTCTTAAGTTGATTATTGCAGAATGTAAACGGCTAATTGGTCCAAGCATATTTTAGTCACATCTCATTGGACCAGACTAAACTGTGCATCCAATCCAAACAACTCCAGGGCTCCAACCATCACGGCCGGCCTCGAGCTCTGGTCGGGTACTTAGGACTCGGCTTGTTTTAATCGCCGTGGTTTCCCCCACAACAGGTCGCGATGATGAGGACATAATCCCCCCACAAGAGCAGCCTGTAATTACTGCAATGGAGCCCGAGCAGCCACAGAAGAAGGTGCCGCTCGTGACCGTCGCACACTGGAAACACTGTAGCTGCTATGCTAACAATATGGCCGCTCCACAGCCAGTCTCTTAAGATCGAATAGACGCTGTCTAGGACTACAAGAGATGGAACGATGGGGCTGAGGCGCCGACACATCATCTTGTGCTTACAATACAAGCTCAGATCATTTGGAATTCTCGTTACCTCCACCAAGGAAGCTATGTTAGCAGACACAGTGGAACCTCAGGAAACACTATGATGACATATTGCCTGGTCTATTGCACCTCCCTCCACTTTGGCCTTAAACAGTCCTCCACTGTCCGCCTAGAACTGGTCCAAAACGCGTCTGCTCGTCTGCGTTCAGGACCTAAAAGGCACCAGCTACTATTTTTAGAATTCCTTTCAAATCTTATTGGTTTTTAAATCTCTTCATGGGCTAAGGCCGCCTGATTTATCAGGACTCTGGACCCAGCATCTCCTGGTGTGCCCTCCATCCAGGCTGAAGACCAGAGGAGACAGAGTTTTGGAACGCTGACCCTGAGAACTGCTCCTTCTGTCAAGAGTTTCAAATCAAAAGCTCAAAACGCTGCTGAGGATAAGCAGCATAGAAAATGGATGCTGGTACGACAGAACAGCATGTCACAGGGCGCCGTAGTGGCCGTGCTTTGACCTATTGATCGGTTCCAAATGGTCCACCTCCACTGGAATCGTGGACCAACTGAACACAGGACACCCGGGTATCGTGCATCACCCGATTTGGCGTTTTGTGCGGTGAGTAAACAAGCACAGCCGCGAGTATCCGCCACATCTTTACGAATACCAAACAGTTAAACACAGATGTTTGGTTTAGGCACAATATTGTACCATAACCGAGGCAGCGTACGTCAACCGAGGCAAGACATTTGGTGCAGCACATCATCCAAAAACGGGGGTGTTCCTCAACCATTCTGACTTGTCATATTACCTCCACCAACTGTGACGCCATTGTCGGGTAGTCCCTACCTGGGCCCCCCATGAAGGTAATATAAATATTGTATAAATATTGATATGATGGCGTGGTGGTGCTGCTGCGGTGTGTGTGTGTGTGGTGTGTTCGGGTGTCTGTGTGTCCTAGGGGATTACTTCCAACAGTTGATTGTTTGGTGTGAGCTTTGCAAAGGGATGGAGATATAATCCAACCCCACCCCTTCATCCGCCCCTCAGAGGGAGATGAGGATGCTCACTGCGACACACACACACACATACACACACTTCTTGTGTGTATGACATGTCCCAGCCGGCCTTAAACGCACCAGAGGCTAGATGGCCTTCACAAATATGACCAGCACCACGTATTTCCAGAATCCATGAAGCCGTGACCGTGTCGGGAAGGCATTAACTTCCGCCCTCGCATGACTGACCCCGAGTCAGAGAGACAGGACACTGTAATACGTGCTTCACAAAAAGGTCAGAGGTCATTGCTCATGATCAGGATAAGCGTGCTCTCTCGGGACTCCCATGAACACAAACACTCGGAATCTGACTGAAAAAAATGTGCAGTGTTTTTATGAGAGCCCGGCTGCACCCTTCCACAAGCTTGAGCTCTTTTATCGTAATACTGCTGACATACGCACACCCAACTTCCTTGGGGGAGGTATAATTACTACGGCCAGTCAACACAAGAGTGTCATAATCATAAAAAATTGAGTCCAACAATAAGAACATGTATCGTCAGTGTATATCGTGAGACCCCCCCCCCCCGCATGAGTGGCCCCTCCCCTCCCCTCCTCTCACTGAGATGATAATCTGAGTGTATTAATCTGTTGTTTGAACTCCTTAAGCACAAACCGTCTATCACATCTGCTCTCTTCACCCTTGCAAAGATGTGCTATTTATAGCTCCCTCCCTTCACTTCTCTTCTTTTCGGGGGAAGGTTGGCGTCGCTCCTCCCGGTCTCCCCGCTGCCCGAGGACCCCCCGTTTCACGCGGCTCAAATGTCAAATGTGACAATAAATCCCTGTCCTGGTTTGGCTAACAGGTGCCTCGGAAGCTCGTTCGTTCCTTTTTGATGAAGCGAGCATGTGCGACGTTTAAACATGAACGACAACACCAACTGGACATCTCCGTCCAAAGGAGGAACATACACAACATGGAAAGCCGACAAAGAAACGGTAGCAAAAGTTGGAGCAAAGGGAATTGGTCACCTGGAAGCTTACCTGCTGAGCGTGGCTGTCTCCCCTCCGACCACAGCGAGGCATCGGGAGATGAGAGGAAGGATGTGGAGATGACGAGGGGACAGGAGGCGAAAGTCACGGTCTTTGCGTCATCTGAGAAAATTTGCAGATTATACACAACAACAGCTTGGTGCTCGGGAGCACCCCACCCCACCCCCTACCCCCACCCCCGCCCCATCTCAATCCCTCCCCCCCCTCCCCATCCTTATTTCTTGCCGCCACCAACCACCACCGCAGGTCACTCGCTGGGCCGTGATCAGGGGGAAGATGAATTAGGCTGCATGCAAAGGGAAGGACGTCTTAGGACACCCACCTGGAGGGGCCTTACCCTCCCGTCCACTGGGGGGCGGCGTGACTCTCTACACCGAGCCAAGATGGCGAGCGGGTGCAGGAAGCTGTGACTTGTCGTTTTACTGTAATGATATATTTGATAATGTATACATTAAACACAAAGCAGTACACAAATATTATATAAATAAATAAATTATAAATATATAATAATATATTATTTATTATTAATATATTAATTAATATATTATAAATATATATTAATAATACATAATTAATATATATATTATATATATTAACATTATTAATAATATTATTAATATTTAATAATCAATATTATTATATATTAAATAATTTATATTTATAATATTAATATATATTTATATATTATTTCTATATATTAAATATTAATATTATTAATATATATTTATATATATATATATATAATATATAATAATTATAAATATATAATATACAATATCCTCATACATTTGTAACTAAACTTGCAATTTCTCTATTTTCTTTGACTAAAAATTATAAAAATATTCATCTATTTATGCCATCAAGTGTTGAGAGTTTTTGGAGAGCGTTGAGATGAAACCTGGATGGGGGTCACCAAAACCACCACCAAAGCCAACTGAAGATGACAAGGTGAATCCGATCCAACTGTCACAACACTCACTTTTATTGCAAAAGTTGACCCGAAATGGGGTGGCACGTGCGTGGTTAGCGTGCAGACCTCACAGCTAGGAGACCAGGGTTCAATTCCACCCTCGGCCATCTTTGTGTGGAGTTTGCATGTTCTCCCCGTGCATGCGTGGCTTTTCTCCGGGTACTCCGGTTTCCTCCCACATTCCAAAAACATGCTAGGTTAATTAGCATGACTCCAAATTGTCCATAGGTATGAATGTGAGTGTGAATGGTTGTTTGTCTATGTGTGCCCTGTGATTGGCTGGCCACCAGTCCCGGGTGCCTCTCGCCCGAAGACGGCTGGGATAGGCTCCAGCACCCCCCGCGACCCTCGTGAGGAAAAAGCGTTAGAAAATGAATGAATGAAAAAGAAAAAGACGTGCACAGAGTTAATCCTGGGATGTCCTCACTTGACAAGATTCCAACTGAAGTTTTGTACACCTTTGGAAAATTATTTTTGGCAATTGGGTACCTTGGGGGCATCCACCAGGACGGTAAATAATAATAAAGCAGTGACTCACACACACACACACACACACACACACAGTCCCAGGCGAGTGACAGATGGGGAGAAGCGGCAATGAGAACGGGAAGGGGCGGTTGGGGTGGGTGGGGGGCGGTGGACCCGGTGCAAGTGGGCCGCCGACTCCATTGTGTGGTCGCTAGCGCTGTAAGTCAATCCTTGACTAATTGCTCCAGCGTTTCCAACACAAGGTCTGCCTGTGAAATGTGATCCTGCGGGGCGTTGTACGGTGGAGAAGTGTACAACCTGTAACATTCCGCCTCTGGCCAGACGAGCGGCGGCGAGGGGGGACGTGGAGGAGCAGGGGCGGGGGTGCGGACGGGGTCGGCGGGCCTGCAAATAGATCATTAACAAGCATCCGCGGCGGACGGACGGACGGCGTCCCGCAACGTGACACCGAGCCGGGGGGGGGCGGAGACGAGGGACCGGCGATGCGGAGGTGACCTGTTTGGGGGGAGGGGGGCGTGTAAGAGGAGAGGACTCGGCGATGCAGACGATGTAAACAAGACGAGCTGGTGCGCGCACCGCATGGCGCCCGGTGGCCGCCGCCCCAATGCCACACAGCGCCGTGTCTGCTTCTCATTAAGCATTAAAACACAATTCCCAAATCCTGCGCTCCCCCTAATGAGGACTTTGCAGCACCCGTCTGCTCTGGAGTTCCCGTTCCCGACGGTGAACATTCCATACGCTAATTTCAGTTTCACGCAGGAAAGACTTGTAGCCGCATGTGTTGTTTGTTTGTCGGAGCCCGTGTGTGTGCGCATGCTTAGCCGAGTGTGCGTTGCTGCCGGGTGTCGTGGTGGTGGTGGTGGTGGGGGGTGGGCGGCTTCCTCCCTGACCTTTGCCTGGGCTGTCAAGTGTCGCTTGATTTTTCTGCACCTGTGCCAAATACGTCGCAATCTACCAGCGGCAGGTATGCTGAAGGCCGGCCGGCGGGCGAGGGGAGGGGGACGTGCCCCCCTCCTGGTGTCCAACGCCCCATCGCCGGTGATTGACCTCACCTTTGACCCTTTAGCTCTTCGCCACAGCGGCTAGCGTTGGGACATTTCCAGGACGCTTTAGCTAATTGGGTCGGATTGCAGAGAGAGGTGCATTACCCCTGAAATTGGAACCATGTGTCGCTTTACATCACGGTGTGTGTGTGTGTGTGGGGGGGGGGGGGGGGGGGGGGGGGGGTATTGGCGGCCCAGTCTACTGGCGAGCCATGTCAGGCCCAATGATGGAAGACACGATGACAGAGGGAGAAAATGGCCAACAAATCAGACTGGAAGTGGGGGTGGAATGGTATAGTGAGGTGAGGTGGGGTCGTAATTGATGTCTGACTTTGTGGGACCCCAACACACACACACACACACACACACACACACACACACACACACACTGACACACTTCCAGTACCTTGACAGCTCAGCTATTTGCAATAATTGCCATAATGGCTGGTTACATTGAAAAAGGACATCAGTGTGTGTGTGTGTGTGTGTGTGTGTGTCAGGACACACACACACACACACACACGTGACATTATGCACGGTCCCGAGATGAACTCATCTGCATCAGCTACCGTTACCATGACAACAAGGAGCGCATGGTGGGACGGCGGCAAAGCCTCGTTGAGTTCACCTACGAGGCGAGACCGCGGCGTAAATCGGATCAGGTTTATACTTGGGGGGGAGGGGGGGCGGGGGGATTTAATAATTGAATGAAATTCTGCTCACACTCTTAGAAATTGTATTTGGCCAAAATTTCTAAATAAGAGATTTTTTTTGCAGGAAAAAAGCAAAATAAATAACCAGAATTTCCAACACGAAAACTGTGGTGCAATCAGATTATTTTTCTGGTGTGCTTTTATTTTGAAGGCCTGACTTTACTGGTTGTATTGTAGGACGCCGTCCAAGTGATGCCAGCAGGACCGGAAGATGAATGACCTGATTTAGTTTTTTTTTTTGTATGAAAATTACAACAGAGTGGAACTTCGGTTAAAGTCCGTCCTGGATAGCGTGTTTTTCAGTTAAAGTTAAAAAAAATGACCTTGGTTTTAGCACATTCCATGGCTAGCGTACAATGTGGCACGTGTCTGGTAGTGTTGTTAAGATGCTCTGTGTGTTCCTAATGTTTTGGTTTAGACAAAATGTCCTTCCTTGTTTGCATCCTACTAGCTAGCTAATCAAAATGGCGGTTGACCCTCAAAATTGTTAACCGAGTCACATTTTATAGTTTTCTATTGATAGTTTTACACGCATGAATTGGATTTCCATGACTTCTTATGGGAACATTTGACTTGGTTAACATCAGTTTCTGATATAGTCTGACATTCTGGAATGGATTAACGATGCTAACCAAGGTTCCACTGTACAGGAAAAGCACACAAAACAAAGAAAACGGGAGGGTGCAAAAAGAAGGGTAAAATATGGGGGTACCAAACATGGTAACGTCGCGGCGACAGGAAGTGGCTAAACGTCAGCCGGCCTGCCGACGTGTGCGCGAGACGTGATGACACGGAGCGCAGGCCTGCGCCGCTTTCCGCCACGACGGCTTTGGTTTGTCCGCTCTCTCCCGGCCAACAACTTTCTCTCTCTCTCTGCGCAACTCTCACTCGTGACCCGAGGCGCAAATATCTACGAGCACGCAGGGCGAGTTGAGACAAAGACGGAGACGTGGGGAATGGTGGGAGGGTTTGGAGGATTTCAGGTGACTGACACTAAACGCCAAGGAGGAGGAACGCCGCGAGGGAGACACCAAGGACGTGTGTATGTGTGTGTATATGTGTGTGTGTGTGTGTGTGTGTGTGTGTGTGGTGATTGTGAAGATCCCACTCAGGAATCTCGAAAATCTAATTATAATGTTGCTACTTTGCGTGGTTACAAGGGGCCTCCTCTGTTCTTCCAAATATTGGTGGTTTATATTTTGACTTTGGGTCGTTGTTGCCGTGTCTGCCCGGACGTCTTACCTTTGTCCCTCTCCACGTCCATCTCAGGGTCTAGGTGTCCATCTCAGGGTCTAGGTGTCCATCTCAGGGTCTACGCGTCCATCTCAGGGTCTCCGCGTCCATCTCAGGGTCTACGTGTCCATCTCAGGGTCTCCGCGTCCATCTCAGGGTCTCCGCGTCCATCTCAGGGTCTCCAATCAGGCTCGACAACAGGGTGTTTGTGGCCTGGACAGAATGTGGAAATAAAAATAAACCAAAACAAAAACAATTAAAATGGGAAAGATGGAGCAAAATATTTATAAATAATATGTGATATTTATAAATAATAAAAACACAAAGCTTTGTACTGAAAAATATGTGTACATAATAAATAAGAAATTACTTTAGCAGAAAATGCCATTAATGTATTTAACAAAATTATTGTAAAAAAAACGGTTTTACCCAAAAATGGATGTAGTCATTTACAAAATATTTTTAACCATTATTGTATATGATTTTTTTAAATTTCATTGCACCTGAATGCCTCCGCGGCCCCTCCCTTACTAATGATGGACACATTTGGAAAGACGGAAAGAATGGCGCTTTCATGCGAGTGGCTTCTTGACCTTCTAATGTAAGATTAAGGTCTCGTTGACGGCACACAGGTGACCCGTTTTAGCGGCTCGGCGGTTTGACAAACGTCTTTTCATGATTCCCGTCCCTTTCTGTGTCCGTGTCTTCTCCCATCCCCAAAGTCTTTCATGGGCGCTCCCTGAGGACAGGCCTTGTAACACAAACCTCCACGCTTTTGTGCCCATTCTCTCCGCTTATCCTTTCATCTTTTTAAACAAGCGGGGGGGACAAGAGGCCGGCTGAGCTCGCCGAGCGGAGGAAAGAGATAGCTTGTGAGCGAGCGAGGAGGAGGCCGGCGGAGGAGGGACGGATGAGGGGAAGATGGAGGGTTGCGGGGGAGGTCGGCTCGGCTCATCCGACAATTTATGTCCCTGCTTTTCAACAGGGCCATTCAAGGTGGGGAGGCCCAGTGGACGCGCTGTTCTGGCGGGTGAAAAGCAGCGAACCCAACCCCCGGCATGTGAAGGGATCACCTATCTGCTCCGAGGACCCCGTGAACCGTCCGCCATTGTGTCCCGGGGGCCGCATCTTTCCCCTGGCAGCACACAGATGTGGGACGCATGTGGGAAAGGTCTGGGTGCACGCGGGGCAAGTTGAGACAAGGTGGACCTAACGTGTAGAACATCTACACAACACATGCCTCCGCTCTGGAGGCCGTCTGATTACATTTTGGGACTTTTCTATCTTGGCGTGCGCCCCAAAGCTGACATAAGCCCACACAAACACGGCACGCAACCGGCCACATCTTCCCCAATGAATCAAGTAAATATTCCACGCTGGAGATGCGTTCAAGAGCGCTGATGCAATATGACGAAGCTCTGGAGGAAGATCAATGCGTGCGTCGCGCCGCCCGTGGCTGCGCTGCATGTTTTCCAATGACGAATAGCAAACACGAAAGAGATCGTCGGACGCTGCTGCAGAATGTAAATCTTCTTCCTGGAACCGCATTTGTATCCCCGACGGCGTTACATTCCCCAAAAACCAACAGTCGCTGATGACAGGCGGCTGTCTGGCCTGACCCAGGACTGTACGGAGTGTTTTACACGCCACATTAAAGGTCGAGGATGACGGTTGGGATTGAAAAAAAATGGCGGTCTAGATGAGGAAACTAAAAAAGGGATTTATGGGAGGACTTGACAGAAACAGACACACGCTCAAATTTACATTTGGTTTTCAAATGCATCGTTTGTCATACGATTCATATTTTAAAAATAAAATGATCTTGTATTTTATTCTTGGCTATGTTGAATCTTGTGGAATTAATAAAGATGGAAGCCATCAATAAAGGTACAATTGATGTTACATTTATCCATGTCAATTACTATTACTGGAAAATAAATGGCAAACTAGAATTATTCTTAAAATGCTTTTTTTAAGGGAAACAAAAAAGTCTAAAAACACCACCAATGGCGAGCATATTATTATTATTATTATTATTATTATTTTCACATTCAGGATTAAAACTGCTTGAAGATTGTCATCATTTTTTGTTGAGCCAAAATAAAATAACATTTAACATCCTACAACATGCTACAACTCAACTGTTGCTTCCTGTCCGCCACCCTTTCTGCTCCCCGACGAGGTAAACTGTCTTAAGTGTCTTATTCTCTCGGATTATGTCCACTATATTGTCTAATTATGGGTGATATTTAATGTCTAGATGCCCCTAATTGTTTAAAAAACAATTATAAGATTGCAAAGAGTTTTTCTATCTTCAAATATTAAATTTATAAAGAAATAATCCAACTGAACGGAACCAAATAATCGCCGTAAAGGGTAATATCGAAGTGTAACGCTAATGGTAAGCTGGAATGTTGGCGCCCTCTAGGCAGCTGGAGGACCCACTGCATCCTGTCCCTTTTATAGTTTGGGTGTCTGAGCGGATTAATTGGATTTACATTCATTCCCATGTTAAATATAGCTTCAGTTTTTGTGCGTTTTGGCTTTCGTCTTTAGATTTTATGAAGAAGATAGCTTAAAAAAAAGAGCTAAAGTGCTTTTCCAGGTTGCCCCGTGTTGTGTAAGGTAGCAGCAGAGCATAAACACAGCATGCAGCCTCACTACAGCTTGTTTGCAATAATTAGCCGGGTTACCAACTCGTAAAAAAGCTTACCTGGAGGCAGGCCAACGCCGCTGTGCTGTTATTTCTGATAATTGTTTTCAGGTGAAATGTGGGCGGGGAGGAGATAAAGGCCCAGAAACAAAAGTATTTCAGGTGTTGTCAAAACTAGCAAGGAAGCCATTTTTACCTAATTTGGAAAGTTAACATTTAAGACTGCTTTCTATTATCCGCAGCTGCTTGGAAAAGGCTTCTTAAATACATCTGCCCTCACATGTGTAACTTGTTGAGTTTTGTCCGTGTGCTCCTTTTTAAACAAGTAACATCTTGAGGGGGGAAACGTCGTTTTTATTTGCGCTTGAGCCTCGTTAGCTTTGTCAAGTTAGCAAGGCTGTCAACGGAAGTGATTGTTTAAGTCTTTCCAAAAACCGAAACACTGAAGCCAGGTGATCGTGTTATATTGTTTAGCATAATTTTAGCATTAAAAATAAGATACGAATGAGGTAAAGAGAGCAACGTTAAGCACTCGTCGCTTCCGTGAATGTTATTTTGAAAGGAAGGTCCGGATGTTACGTGCCTCGTGAGCGGTCGCTTGACGCCCGAGTGACTTTTTGCGCTTTCCAGGCGGAGTGGAGCTTCAAACATTTGCCCAACTTGTCCACCTCTTCACTGCACATTCTTCAAACCCTGGAATGTTTTCATGTTTGGCCTTCTTTGGAGAAGCATCGCGGCGAGGGATATCTGTCATTTTTGCATTTCATTCGTGCTGCTTTCCGGGGCTAATTACACACTTTCACACACGGACACACACGTAGCGTGGAGGGGTGGAAGCGCTCTTGGGACGGCAGCACATCCGATCCCGGGTTCTTCTTTTCACGACACTGGATTTCTATGATGCCGTGGACCGTTGGAAGAGGAGCGACATGTGTGTGTTTGGTTAGAAAGTCTTTAAAAAGTTGATTTTTTTTTTGTTTGTTTGGAGAAGAATTACCAAGCATTTGAGCGACTGGCGACGGGATTTTATAATCAATGTGGAGTCAGCTGGAAGGACGCGGGGTCCGGATCTCACCTCAACGGTATGGAGCTCCTTGTTCTGTGTTTTTAATGCTAAATACTCCAATTCATAATATTTGTGCATTATGCAAGATGATGAGGAGCTTTTATTTTCCAAATATTTTTGTGCTCTTTCAGACGGATATAGCACAATTGGATGCAGCTTGGCGGCAATAAAGCAGTAATGGGACGCTGTCTTGGCTAAAGTAACAGAAAAGTCCAAATAGGAAAGGCCATCAAAGAAGAAATGACATGTCATTACTTTTTATTGGGCCTTTTTTTGGACCGCATTCTATTTCCTGTTTGCATGATCTTTTGCTTGCTTTTTCATTTGCAGCACAAGTTGACATGTTGGAATTCCTGCCTGTTTTGTGTCGTTCCTCTAATCGCTTTTGTTGATTTATGTTCGTACAAAGGCCGAGGGAGAGTATGAGGTGCAAGTACAAGTACTTTGTTGAAGGTGTCATCCGGTCCGGTGAGTTGTCGCCTCCCAAAACAAGCAAGTTGACACGTTGTGACTCACCGCCGCTTCCCGTTGTCGGCACGCCGACTTCCGGCCGAATGTCACGGAGAGGATAATTATCTTAGGGAATTCCCGCCTTTGGGGAGTTGCGTGTGAGACCCCAACTGCAAACAAATAAATAAATAAGTGCTGTGATTTTCTGGTGACGCCCCGACATCCCCGCATCCCGACGCGACTGACCTCTGACAATTCCAACAACATTCCACCTCCAAAGTCAAATAAGGATCAAGCATAAGGGAAGGGGGGGGGCTTTACCAAAGCGGATGCAGTCTAAACAGGTAGGGGCGGGGTACCTGACATTAATCCACAGGTTTCAGAACAGAACAACTAAGTCAACAGACCAACATTCGGCTTTAATCTGGAAAACTCCGGCATGTTGCCCCCCCCCCCCCCCCCTCTTTCCGGCACCATCAAGTTTGAATAGCTTTTTATTTTCCTGTATGCCGGTAAAATACCATCTGGGAAAGACTAGAATTGACAATGATTTCCAAATGCGGACAGGTATGCTCCACTGGATCCCCATCGAGCCTCTTGGGAATCTTTTAACGGTTTCTGGGATGCCAGTAAACTATCTGCAGCAAAACTGTTCCTGGTGGAAAGGCCACAATTGTCCTTATTTTCCGTAAAGGTTCCTTTATTTTCCAATGCCAGTGTCGGCAGGTGCATGGATACCTGGCTTCTCCTGGAAAACTGGTCAGGATTCTATTAGTTTACCGACTAAACGCCACAAAGACTTCCTGTCCGTCATGTCATATGTGCTGTGTGGGGGCGGGGAAAAAGGACGGGCCCTTTAGAAAACCAAATAATAAACCCCTAAGTCTGACGTGGCCCCAAACCCTCCAATGAAGCACCGCCAGTGTCTGTACGGAATCAAGGATCCCAAGGAAGGTCAGGCAAGGTCATGAAGGTCAACACAAGCAGAATTAGCGTAGCGTTACAAATGCTTAAACTGATGGACGTTATCAGTCACATGATTGGCATCTGCCTGGATTAGCTGGTTAGCATAGTACAGTAGCTAGCTACAACACGCAGCCCCCCCCCCCAACAAGCCTCCATGATGTATGGCTAATGTATATAAGACGTATGTAAGACGAATGATGGAAGATGATCGTTGGAACGTAGGAACGTTTGTGTGGGGAAGTATTTCAAGCAGGCGGAGATTAGCATTAGCATACATGCACACCGTCAGCGCTGAAATAGCGACGTGCCAAGGAAAGGACGGAGTGAGGTTCCCCGAGCGACGGAAGTTAGCGTGTTGCCAGACTTGGCGTCACACAGGCTAATTATCCTACTCCTCACGCTTTGATTGAGAAGACGCTTTAGCGCTGAGCCTCAGGTTGTGTTCTGACTCGCTAGACACATCGTTTTTCCTCTAATCCACTTCCTGTAGCGCTAATCCTGTTTAAGGTTGCTGCGGAAGATGGAGCCTATCCCAGCTTATCACCTGTCAATCACGCCGCATTCAAACTTACTCCTTGGGACACTTTCACGAGATTCAAACACACAACCGTTTTGCTGCAAGGCAGTCGTGCTAACCGCTCCGAGTTTCAGAATAAAATAAATGAATCCAAAAGTTGGTTTAGCATTCATGACCTGTCAGCGGTAAGGTCAGGCCTTCAAAATAAAAGCAGCGCGGCAGTAAACTACCCGGTGGGAAGACGGGAATGTCTGGTCCTTGTTAGCACGTGCTAATGTTGGCAGGTATGCTAACAAGAATGAATAATCAATCTAAGCAGTGTCTGATTGACCTGTAGCGCCCGTCCCCGCCAGCACACAGGAAGTTGGGCTGGGTGTGGTCGTCCTGTCACCACGCTTGGTTCTGTGCTGTCACTGATTCACACACACTGACAAAACATGTACACACACAAACACACACATACACACTTCTTAACCGCATCACTGACATTCCCGTCATTCCACCTCAGCCACCGCCCCCCTCCCTGGAGGAGGTATCCCAGCACGCATGCCTGGTGACTGAGTCACGGGTGGCCCCGGTCCCTAATGGTCTTTGACTCACCAGCTAATGTCTGTGATGTCACGCTCGAGTGGTCCGCCCGTCAGCGGGGAGTGTCTGTTGGACTTCATCACGCCGCTAATGGCCGCCCGCCCCCAAGCGGAAGCAGCCTCCTCCTAAGGCGTTCCAAAGAGGTGTTGACATTAGCGTTCAAATACCAGGAGTACTGGAAGTAAATACGATACTCCTTTTCTATGTAAGCATGGGAAGTACTTCAGTGTAGTACGTAGCTGGTGCTGAAGGAAACACAGAAGGAACGCTACTTACACGCTAGCGACGTTCCAGAAGGTTGTTGGGATCTTCAATTGTTCATCGTTATGTTGCCATGGTTTCTGTCACTCAGCGCCTCTTCCCTCCGTCTGAATCGGAAGATGTTGCTCCGTGGAGATTTCCAGCATGCGTTGCGGCAAAACATAATGAAGTCAAATCAAAAACTCTAAAGTGGGACGACATTTTCACTGACATGACACCTCGGTTATGGCCAGCCCCCACCTTCCTGGGGAGGGTGGCCTCTGGAAACCGTTACCTTGACTACCGCCTCTACCTTGACTATTACCTTACCTTGACTATTACCTTTACCACCGCCTTTACCTTGACTATTACCTTACCTTGACTATTACCTTGACCACCGCCTTTACCTTGACTATTACCTTACCTTGACTATTACCTTTACCACCGCCTTTACCTTGACCACCGCCTTTACCTTGACTATTACCTTACCTTGACTACCGCCTTTACCTTGACTATTACCTTACCTTGACTATTACCTTTACTACCACCTTTACCTTGACTATTACCTTACCTTGACTATTACCTTTACTACCACCTTTACCTTGACTATTACCTTACCTTGACCACCGCCTTTACCTTGACTATTACCTTACCTTGACCACCGCCTTTACCTTGACTATTACCTTACCTTGATCACCACCTTTACCTTGACTATTACCTTCACCTTGACTATTACCTTTACTACCGCCTTTACCTTGACGATTACCTTACCTTGACTACCGCCTTTACCTTGACGATTACCTTACCTTGACTACCACCTTTACCTTGACTATTACCTTACCTTTACTACCACCTTTACCTTGACTATTACCTTACCTTGACCACCACCTTTACCTTGACTATTACCTTACCTTGACCACCGCCTTTACCTTGACTATTACCTTACCTTGACCACCGCCTTTACCTTGACTATTACCTTACCTTGATCACCACCTTTACCTTGACTATTACCTTCACCTTGACTATTACCTTACCTTGATCACCGCCTTTACCTTGACTATTACCTTACCTTGATCACCACCTTTACCTTGACTATTACCTTACCTTGACTACCGCCTTTACCTTGACTATTACCTTTACTACCGCCTTTACCTTGACCATCACCTTTACCATTACCATTAGCATGGCCTCCAGGGTTTTAGCATGCTGGTCTTCGTGACACTTGACACCCTGCAGGAAAGTAATAGGCGCCATCTACTGGCAGCACCTGGTATTGTTTTTCCGGGGGGGGGTAAGTGGATGACGTACCTGATGATTATTTGAGGCAGGGATTTATTAGAGGAGGAAGCTTCCAGCCCAGAGTTGCTATTGGTGCTTCTAAACACACAAAAAAAGTGTAGCATCCTTTTATCAACAGATATCAACAACTTCCTGGTTGATGGAGGACGATGACAGGCGGGCGTACCTAATGACTGTTGTGGGGGCCGGGGGGCGCTTGCATCGATGCCATAAATTCCCGCATGAAGGTGGAAGAATCCTGGTAAAAGCAACGAGTGGAGGCACTTTGGTGGCGTTAGCTTCCATGTGGAACGTTTCGTACATTCCAAGATGTCTCGCTTTTGAAGGTCAAGCCTTCAGACGACGTGTGTGTGTGCGTGCGTTCCATCTTCCTCCTCGAGGAAGCGGAGGGCGACCTCGCAGCGCAGCTTGGTAGAGTTTTTCCACAGGTCTTGCCAAGACTTTAAGGCCATGCTGGAGCGGTTAGAGCTCATAAAGTGCAGGCCGCCAGTAAAAACTCCTTTTGACTTGGTAATTGTGCCACTTAGCTCAAACGCCATCAAGCTAGCGAAAAAAGTAACGCCGTCTCACTCTCTCTCTTTGGCTTCCCAGCTGATACGTCTTGGGAGTGATGCACTGGCTTCCCCTGGTTGCCATGGTGATCGCCTCGGCTCTGCCCTTCCCTCACAAGCCCGTGTCAAGGAGCGCCGCCGCTGCCGCCAGCGTGGAGCCCGGCTTCAGAGAGCGCCGCGAGCGCCGTCACCAAGCGGACGACGACTTCCAAGGAAATGCCCCGCGAAAGGACTACGACGAGGACAAGATGGCCGCCACCCTCGGCCAGGAACACCTGAAGAACCTCACGGCTTTGGTCCGGACCTTCTCACCTGACAGCAGCGTCGCTTTGGACGTTCCCGAGAGGAAATCGCTCCCGGGGAACTTCACAGCAGAACAGGACCGCCTCGGTCTCGTGGACGGTTTCCGGGACTTAAGACCCACGCAGGTTTCTGTGTTAGAAACCCAAATAGGCGAGAGTCCTGCTGCAGTTCCGAGGAGTTCCACACGAGCAGAGCCGACCATTCCCTCAACGAGAGGGACCACGTCGATGCCCCCGGTTGGGGGCGCCCTGGAGGCGGGGCCCGGAACCGCACTGGACACCATCCTGGAAGGGGACGACATGTTTCTGGACGCGCACCCGCGAGTCCTCTTCTCGGCCTCGGGGTCGCCCCCCGCACACCCCCCCCTGCTCCTCATGCTGGAGACCGGCCTGCTGGAGGAGGACACGGCCGAGCCGGAGGACCTGGACCGACGCACGGAGGGTCACGGGGAACGAGCGACGGACAGAAGCCCGGGTTGGGCTAACGTGTCGGGATCGGCGGGCGACGCGGCCCGCCCCGTCAGGAGGGACAAGCGCTCGCATTTGATTGACAGGCGGCGCGGAGAGAAGTCCGTGTGCGAGTCGGAGAGCGTGTGGGTCACCGACAAGAAGACCGCCATCGACTCACACGGCCAGACGGTCACCATCTTGCAGGAGATCCAGACCCAGACGGGGCCCATCAAGCAGTACTTCTACGAGACGCGGTGCCGCCAGGCCGAGCAGCAGAGCCCCGCCGGGCGCCCGCCGGCCTCCAAGGGGCCGGCCTCTAAGCCCACGGGCGTGGCCGGCGCCGGCTGCTTGGGCGTGGACAAGAAGCAGTGGGTGAGCGAGTGCAAGGCCAAGCAGTCCTTCGTGCGGGCGCTCACCAAGGACGCCAACAACAGGACGGGATGGAGGTGGATCCGCATCAACTCGTCCTGCGTGTGCGTGCTGCTGTCCAGAGCCAATCAGATACTGGGGAGGGAGGTCTTGGCCAGGAGGGGGCGGGGCTAAAGAAACAAAAACCTCAAAAGACTATTTTTTTGTACGAGTTATCTTTCATCATCTAAATTATTAGTAAGCATGATATTAATATATTCCTCATGTACAATAAGACCCCGGTACACGTGTATGTACGCTTGTGTATTTATAGAGGAGTGGCGCCTCCTACTGAGGCTCCCCGGTAGTGCTCCAGGAAGGTTGTAGATGGGAGCCGTGTTTTTAGATTCCAGGATTGCGATGCGGTCGCGAATGTTAACGCCAGCAAATTTGAGCATCCTGCCGAGCGTGCGAATAAAGGATCTTTGTACGTAGCACTTCCTTGATTGCTGCAACTACTGCAAAATCTGCAGTAATTTTACAAGAATAAAGTGAAAATATTAACAGAAAAATATAAATAAGGTTGTTTTAGTAACAAAGTTAAAATATTAAAGAAAAAATATTTTTCTATAATATTTTAATAATTTTATTTTTATTTTATTAATGATTTTTTATTAAGAATTTTTCTTTAATATTTGAACTATTATATTTGATTTTTTTTGGCATAACAATATTTTTTTTTGTCATTTTTGGAACATTAAGGTGGCAAAAAGTTAGAATATGGTTAGTCCAAATATTATGGCAATAAAGTCAGAATATTACAAGAAGAAATATTACTTCAGAAAAGTTTTAAATATTTGGAACAACAACAAAAATGTGGAAAAAAGTTAATAGGCTTTTCCACAAAGCTGATATGTATTTTTTTCCTTGTAATGTATAGAATCATATATGCATATATTGCATATTTTTGTTTTCACGATGCGGCCCTGGTTGGAAAACGTTTGCGAGTTGCTACACATGTCACTACATATGATCCCCTCCTGCTACGTCTTCTTCTTCTTCTCTGGCAGAGCAGGTGCGTCTGAGGCGTGTTACGACAGGGAGCGCCACATGTATTTGCGGTGCGGGCCCGCCACAAATAGATGAAGGTACGGCCAAGTGCGAGCAAGTCGGAGATGATGAGCGGATCCACGGGGATCGCTTCATTTATTCATTCTTTTTTTTTTTTTTTTACATCACCATTTTCATTGTATTTGTTCATTTTCCATAGGATATCTTCAGTTTGTATAACGACCACTTGAATGATGGAAACCTGTGAAATCATCATTGCACAATGTGTTGTCAAAACGCACGCACACACACACACACACACACATACACACACACACACACACACACATACACACACACAGGCGGCGGAACCGGAATGAACGTTTGCGTCAAGAGGGGACGGGACGTACGTTATCCGATACATACCTAAAGAAAATAAATTAGTCATCGTAAAAAAATCAAAAATACAACTGAAAAAAATTTCACACATTTTACAAATTGACCCCCCCCCCACACCCGCCCCCCCCATAGATGTATCTTACAGATATATTTTTCATTATCTTCACCACCGACAAACAAAGAAAAAGTTCATTGTGGTTTTCATTTAAGACATGCATCGTAAACACCGTCATCGTCTTCATCATCATCATCATCATCATCGTCATCATGTGTGTGCATGTGTCCCCTCCCATCATTCATCTCTCCTCATGCATCCTCGTATTCCCTAAAGAAGTGTCCGCTTTCACCCCTGCCCCCCCCAAAAAACCCCACCTGCTACCTGTTTGGATGAAATATAAATGGGAGGCCACGGGCTGTTCTTCCACACCAAACTCCTCCGAGCACGCCTTCATGGCTCTGGTTTTGTGCACCGGGAAGGCCAACGTTGGAAGCATAAATTGTCCGAAATGTCCGCATACTTTACTTCCACGCCACAAAACAGTTGAACCCGATGCCTGTGTGACCCGGCTGCCCCCCCTCCCTCCACCCTCTCCCGGTGAAGCGTTTGATGTGTATTATTATGGTCTGCCATGAAAAGAGCTTCCTGGCCTATCGCCTTTCAAGGTGGCACAAGACAAAAGGATGAAGAGCGTCCCTGTGATGTGGTTTGAGGCTCAGTGTCGGCCATGTTTTACTGCCCGCGTCAATCGGGGACACTCAGACACCCCCCCTCCCCCCTCCCTCCCAACAACAGAAGCCCACAATGGAGCCTCAGCGGCCCGCGGCGGTGTCC